>NC_141876.1:276891564-277194595 GCF_056163025.1 Triticum urartu
TGCACCGGGAATTAAGTCAATTTGATGCTCAATCCCGCGAATAGGTGGTAATCCCGGTGGCACGTCTTGTGGAAAGACGTCGGCGAACTCCTGCAAAATGTTAGTGACAGCAGGAGGCAAAGAGGAAGGCACGTCCTCGTATGAAAATAATGCCTCTTTGCACACAAAAGCATAGCAAACAGATTTGCTAAAATCTAGATCATCAATATCAGATTTGGTGGCAAGTAAACATGCACTTTTCAATTTAATTTCAGAAGCAACACTAGATTGTTTATTATTATTAGGCTGCATTTGTTGCTCAAATTCTTTTGCCACAATCTGATTTTCACTCTTAGTTTTCTCCTGTTTTGCTTTATTAGCTCTATTAATATCATCTTTCAAAATGGAATCAGGAGTCATAGGAAGCAAAGTAATATTTTTATCCTTATGAACAAGAGTATACTGATTGTTTCTACCATGGTGAATAGAATTTTTATCAAATTGCCATGGTCTACCAAGTAATAAGGAACATGCTTGCATCGGTACCAAGTAATAGAATTTTTTTTTTCCGAGACCTACGCAGGCACGGAAACACGAATCGGAATTGAGATTGATCTCAAGAACAAACCTAATATGAGAAGAACTCGGATTGGTGGTGGATATATGGTAGTGGTATATGGCAGCGGTGGTGGTATATGGTAGCGGTGGTGGTATATGGATAGAGATTGATGGTGGTATATGGATACGGATTGGTAGTGGTATATGGATAAGGATTCAGAGCGGTGGCGGATAAGCAAAAGTGGTAGATGGGCGATGATGATGGTGCGGCGGCGGCGTGACAACTTATGACCAGAACTCGAAACTCTAAAAGACTAGACTCTAAGACCAGCAACTTGACACGACGATGCAACCGCAAATTCAACAAAGCAAAAACCCTAAAAAGATTATGCAAAGGCTCAGATTGGTTCGGATATGATGAACTAACCCTAATTTTTTTTTGTGTGGCTTTTTCGTGGACTGTAGGTATGAAGAACAGACTCGATCTAATCTACGAAAAACTGTAAAATCTCACCGAGCAACCTGGAAATCTGATACCACTTGATAGAGGCAAAGGTGTCCCGATGTTTCGATGAGATGGTGGCTATCGTTTTCTGTGGGAGTCGACCTTGACGATCCGACTACGAACGTGCGAGACGTCGCGCCTTAGCAATCGCTAAACCAACTTCCGAGGGGTTATTGTCCACGCCGGAGCACGATCAACCTGACCACGAGGGCCTGTTTCCTGCGAACAAACGAAGAACAAGCAAGAAACTGAGATTGCAATCTGGATATTGCGAATATAAGATGAAAGCTTTATTGATCAAGGTGGGGTTCTGTGACGTCTTGGTCTGGTCGTTGGACACAAACGAAGTACGCGAAGTTGCAGCTATGGCGAACTTTTAATCTAAACAAAACCCAAAATCTAAACGACGCCCTAAGGGCTGTATATATGGAGGAAGAGAGGGGAATTTCGTGGCCCTTGAGGGTGGGGTCCGAATCCAACCCTAACTCTTGTTTCCCCACACATACGGACTCTAAAAATAGCCTATACTTAAGTATTTCGAAATTACATGGGCCTGGCCCATTAATAAGGTGACGCAGCACCTAGAATAGCCTATGGACGAATATTATGAAGTGGCATCTTGTATATTTCGTCCATGGCTTCATGCACTCCTTATGGCAGCTTCAAAGTCCTGAAATCATCACTTGTAACTCCGTTCTTGATCCCCTTGCGCATGCCATCAACTTCATGCGTGTTCTTGCTCCAATGTTCATCCTTCTCCAAGCTAGGCCCTTCATTTGAAAGCAAAACAAATGTATCCAATTTAGGCAGCATCATAATCTCATGAACATTAGAATCATTACCAAGAAACGAAAGTACCTGGTAATTTAATTGGCGTGCGCGAGCTCTAGTAATTGGTCCAGTATATGTAACAGTAGGGGCTGTGGGTGTAACAATGGTATTGATGTCCTCATCAATCATTCAAAGGAGGATACCACCCCATCATACCACATCATAACCATCTCAATAGCATGTCGGCACACAAGGTAAATCATTATAACTCATAGCTAATCAAGCATGGCACAAGTAACTCTGATCTCTAATTGTCATTGCAAACATGTATATTCATAATAAGCTGAATCAAGAACACGGGACTCATCATATTTACAAAAACAAAAGAGGTCGAGTTCATACCAGCTTTTCTCATCTCAGTCAGTCCATCATATATCATCATAATTGCCTTTCACTTGCACGACCGAACGGTGTGAATAATAATAAGAGTGCACGTGCATTGGACTAAGCTGGAATCTGCGAGCATTCAATAAACAGGAGAAGACAAGGCAATACGGGCTCTTGGGTTAATTCAACAATAATGCATATAAGAGCCACTTCAACAATTTAATTATGGTCTTCTCCTACTGACCCCCAAAGAAAAGAAAAGAAAAGAAACAAAACTATTTACACGGGAAAGCTCCCAACAAGCAAAAGAAGAACGGGAAATATTTTTGGGTTTTTTTTAATTATTACTACTACAGCGGAAAAATAAACTACTACTAATTTTTTGGTTTTTCTTAAGGTTTATTAAACACACAAGAAGAAAGCAGGAAAAAGAAAATAAACTAGCGTGGATATTACAGTGAAAAAGTATGAGCACTGACATCTAGCAATGAGTGTGTGTGAATATAAATGTAATGTCGGTGAGAAATACGTACTCCCCCAAGCTTATGCTTTTGGCCTAAGTTGGTCTATGGCCACGGGTGGCCTGGCGGATATCCATAATAATAGTTGTTGGGGTCGTACTGTGATGAGGAAGAAGACTCTGACTGCCACTGGCTGACAGTCATCTCTGGATCCCAAGAATAAACAGATTGTCATGGAGGCTCATCGTGTGGTTCCTGTTCTGGCTCCTCAGTAGGTGCAGGGTTCCGGTAGGCGTGAATAGCCGTCAACGGAACAAGGTACGTGCCTGCAGTCAAATCAAACAAAGAAGGAGCAGGCAAGGTGATAGTCTCAGGATGATGTTTATTAAAGAACAATTGATATTTAAGCTCCCCTGCCCTATTCTTAACAATAAAATCATGTGCCACCATACTTTTACGATCTAGATAAACACGGGGTAGCACTTTTTCTTCCTTCTCAGCATGCCTAATAGGTATGTTAAAATGTGCGGCTAGGCGTGTAGCATAAATGCCTCCAAAGATGGGGCCCTTAGTACGGTTCATATTTAACCGTCTAGCAATAATACCGCCCATACTAAAAGTGTTATCACTGTATAAACCTTGGAGTAGAATAAATAAATCAGGGATACTAAGGTTTCCACTGTTTCCGCATCCAATTAAACAACGACTAGCAAATAATGCAAAGTAACGTAAAACATGAAAATGTATGCTAGTGATTCGTGCATCGGAAACCTTCCTGGTTTCTCCTACAGTGATATTGTTAATAAATCCCTCCACATCATCGTGGTGTGGTTCTTCTGTCTTGCCCTCAAAAGGGACTAAACAGATCCGACAGAAATCAAAAAGTGACATCTCCTTAGGCTCATCATATAAATGAAATTCCACCGTAGGTGGTGAGTTCCTAGGATGAAAATAAAAGTTTTGCACAAAGGTATTTGTGAGCAAGAGATACTGATCGCATTGGTCGTGGAGGAAAGTGGTAAGGCCTGCATTGTGAGCCAATTCATGAAAATCTTCATAGATACCAGCTGCTCTCAAGAAATCTTCAGAAGGCCATTCACACGCCCGAATCTCCGCGGTGCGTGGCAAATTATACTTAGGCTTTGGTGCCTTTTCCTTCGAGCTTTGGCTCCATGAGCCCCTCAATAATCTCCTCATCATTTTCTGAAATAATCTGAAATTTTTAGTAACTTCAAAATAAAAGTAAACCAACTTCAATAAGCAACTACTCCTACAAGTGCCTAGAGCCTATATCAAGCATTAGAACTACTTGGAACCATATAAATTTGACATGCAAGCTCAAGAACATGGTCACCTATGCAGCACAAATTTGCAAAGAATAAAGCACTAGAACAAAAACTAATTGGACCAATGAAGGAGTCACATACCAAGGAACAATCTCCCCAAGCAGTTTTGCAAGAGGTGCTTTGAGCAAGGAGATTGAAAATCACAGCAAAAGTGGCTGGAACTCGTGCTTGAGTTGGTTTTTCGGGTTTGTGTGAGATAGAGGAAGAAGATGGGTGCTAGGATAAGTGGAGGAGGGCCACCGTGGGCCCATGAGGCAGGGGGCATGCCCCATAGGGGGGCGCCCACCACCCTCGTGGCCAGGTGGCAGCTCCTCCCGCGGTGATTTTTGCACAATAAATCCTCAAATATTCCCGAAAAAATCATATTAAATTGGCATGGCATTCTGAGGACTTTTATTTTCGGGATATTTTTATATTGCATGGATAATCAGATAACAGACATAAAAATACTATTTTTACTTTATTTAATATAAATAACAGAAAATATAAAGAGGGTACAGAAGTTTGTGCTTCTAGTTTCATCCGTCTCATGCTCATAAAAAGAATCCACTAACAAGGTTGATCAAGTCTTGTTAACAAACTCATTCCGATAATCATGAAACCGGAGAAATTTCGAATAACACTAAGTTACCTCAACGGGGATATGCACATCCCCTATAATAAGTATATCATATTTCTTCTTGACAGTAGGAAGAGGAAATTCAAAACCTCCAATTATAATCGATGGAATTTTTCCAATGGAGTTGATACTATGAACTTGAGGTTGTTTCCTCGGAAAGTGTACCGTATGCTCACTACCATTAACATGAAAAGTGACATTGCCTTTGTTGCAATCAATAACAGCCCCTGCAGTATTAAGAAAAGGTCTTCCAAGAATAATAGACATACTATCATCCTCGGGAATATCAAGAATAACAAAGTCCGTTAAAATAGTAACGTTTGCAACTACAACAGGCACATCCTCACAAATACCGACAGGTATAGCAGTTGATTTATCAGCCATTTACAAAGATATTTCGGTAGGTGTCAGCTTATTCAAGTCAAGTCTACGATATAAAGAGAGAGGCATAACACTAACACCGGCTCCAAGATCACATAAAGCAGTTTTAATATAATTCTTTTAATGGAGCAAGGTATAGTAGGTACTCCGGGATCTCCAAGTTTCTTTGATATTCCACCCTTAAAAGTATAATTAGCAAGCATGGTGGAAATCTCAGCTTCCGGTATCTTTCTTTTATTAGTAATGATATCCTTCATATATTTAGCATAAGGATTTGTTTTGAGCACATCAGTTAATCGCATACGCAAAAATATAGGCCTAATCATTTCAGCAAAGCGCTCAAAATCCTCATCATCCTTTTTCTTGGATGGTTTAGGAGGGAAAGGCATGGGTTTCTGAACCCAAGGTTCTCTTTCTTTACCATGTTTCCTAGCAACAAAGTCTCTTTTATCGTAACGTTGATTCGTTGATTGTGGGTTATCAAGATCAACAGCAGGTTCAATTTCTACATCATTGTTATTACTAGGTTGAGCATCATCATGAACATCAGCATTAATATTTTTATTAGGTTCATGTTCATTACCAGATTGTATTTCAGCATCAGACATAGATATATCATTTGGATTATCAGGTGGTTCAGCAATAGGTTCACTAGAAGTTTGCATAGTTCTATCATTTTTCTTCTTATTATTTTTAGAAGAACTAGGAACATCAATATTATTTCTCTGAGAATCTTGCTCGATTCTCTTAGGGTGGACTTCAGGATACAAAGGTTCCTGAGTCATTCTACCAGTTCTAGTAGCCACTCTAACAGCATAATCATTTTTCTTACTATTCATTTCATCAAGCACTTCCTTTTGAGCTTTAAGTACTTGTTCTACTTGAGTGGTAGCCATAGAAGCATGTTTGCTAATAGTTTAAGTTCACCTTTAATATCAGCCATATAATCACCCAAGCGTCTAATCATATAAGCATTTTCTTTTAATTGTCTACCAAAATAAGCATTGAAGTCGTCTTGCTTAAATATAAAGTTATCAAACTCACCCAAGCACTGACTAGCAATTTAGTAGGAGGGACTTCAGCTTTATCATATCTATAGAGAGAATTTACCTTTACTACTTGTGTCAGGATATCGGGGTCAGGAGGTTCTTTAATAAATAAAGAACTGAGATCATATGTTTCTTCAACATGCGGTATATTAAGACCATGTATTTCTTCAATAGGAGGTAAATTCTTAACATCTTCAGCTTTAATACCTTTCTCTTTCATAGATTTCTTTGCCTCTTGCATATCTTCGGGACTGAGAAATAGAATACCTCTCTTCTTCGGAGTTGGTTTAGGAATAGGCTCAGTAATTGGAGCAGGAGCTGGCTCAGGAGATGGCTCAGGAGGTGCCCAATTATTTTCATTTGTCAACATATTATTCAATAGAATTTCAGCTTCATCTGGTGTTCTTTCCTTGAAAAGAGAACCAACACAACTATCCAGGTAATCTCTGGAAGCATCGGTTAGTCCATTATAAAAGATATCAAGTATTTTAGGTTTCTTAAGAGGATGATCAGGCAAAGCATTAAGTAACTTGAGGAGCCTCCCCCAAGCTTGTGGGAGACTCTCTTCTTTAATTTGCACAAAGTTGTATATTTCCCTCAAAGCAGCTTGTTTCTTATGAGCAGGGAAATATTTAGCAGAGAAGTAATAAATCATATCCTGGGGACTACGCACACAACCAGGATCAAGAGAATTAAACCATATCTTAGCATCACCCTTTAATGAGAACGGAAATATTTTGAGTAAATAGAGGTAACGTGATCTCTCATTATTAGTGAATAGGGTAGCTATATCATTTAACTTAGTAAGATGTGCCACAACAGTTTCAGATTCATAGCCATAAAACAGATCCGATTCAACCAAAGTAATTATATCAGGATCAACAGAGAATTCATAATCTTTATCAGGAACACATATAGGTGAAGTAGCAAAAGCAGGGTCAGGTCTCATTCTATCTCTAAGTGATTCTTTGTTCCATTTAATTAATAACCTCTTAAGCTCATATCTATCCTTGCAAGCGAAAATAGCAGTAGAAGATTCCTTATCAAAAAGATAACCTTTAGGAATAACAGGCATGTTTTCATCATCACTATCATCATCGTATTCAGATTCAATAATTTCTTTTTCTCTAGCCCTAGCAATTTGTTCATCAAGAAATTCACTAAGGGGCACGGTAGTATCAGGCATAGAAGCAGTTTCATCATAAGTATCATGCATAGCAGAAGTGGCATCATCAATAACATGCGACATATCAGAACGAATAGCAGAAGCAGGTGTAGGTGTCGCAAACTTACTCATAACAGAAGGTGAATCAAGTGCAGAGCTAGATGGCAGTTCCTTACCTCCCCTCGTAGTTGAAGGATAGATCTTGGTTTTTGGATCTCTCAAGTTCTTCATAGTGTCCAGCAGATATAAATCCCAAGTGACTCAAAGAATAGAGCTATGCTCCCCGGCAACGGCGCCAGAAATTAGTCTTGATAACCCACAAGTATAGGGGATCGCAACAGCTTTCGAGGGTAGAGTATTCAACCCAAATTTATTGATTCGACACAAGGGGAGCCAAAGAATATTCTCAAGTATTAGCGGCTGAGTTGTCAATTCAACCACACCTGGAAACTTAGTATCTGCAGCAAAGTGTTTAGTAGCAAAGTAATATGATAGTGGAGGTAGCGGCAACAAAAGTAAAGACAGCAAAAGTAATATTTTTGGTATTTTGTATTGATTGTAACGGTAGCAGCGAGAAAGTAAATAAGCGTAAACCAGTTTATGGAAAACTCGTAGGCACCGGATCAGTGATGGATAATTATGCCGGATGCGGTTCATCATGTAACAGTCATAACATAGGGTGACAGAGAACTAGCTCCAATTCGTCAATGTAATGTAGGCATGTATTCCGTATATAGTCATACGTGCTTATGGAAAAGAACTTGCATGACATCTTTTGTCCTACCCTCCCGTGGCAGCGGGGTCCTATTGGAAACATAGGGATATTAAGGCCTCCTTTTAATAGAGAACCGGAACAAAGCATTAGCACATAGTGAATAGATGAACTCCTCAAACAACATTCATCACCGGGAGTGGTCCCGATTATTGTCACTTCGGGGTTGCCGGATCATAACACATAGTAGGTGACTATAGACTTGCAAGATAGGATCAAGAACTCACATATATTCATGAAAACATAATAGGTTCAGATCTGAAATCATGGCACTCGGGCCCTAGTGACAAGCATTAAGCACAGCAAAGTCATAGCAACATCAATCTCAGAACATAGTGGACACTAGGGATCAAACCCTAACAAAACTAACTCGATTACATGATAAATCTCATCCAACCCATCACCGTCCAGCAAGCCTACGATGGAATTACTCACGCACGGCGGTGAGCATCATGAAATTGGTGATGGAGGATGGTTGATGATGACGACGGCGACGAATCCCCCTCTCCGGAGCCCCGAACGGACTCCAGATCAGCTCTCCCGAGAGGTTTTAGGGCTTGGCGGCGGCTCTGTATCGTAAAACGCAATGATTTCTTCTTCCTGATTTTTTTTCTCTCCGAAAGCAAATATATAGAATTGGAGTTGGCGTTGGAGGGTCTCCAAGGGGCCCACGAGGTAGGGGGCGCCCTAGGGGGCGCCCCCCACCCTCGTGAGAAGGGTGTGGGCCCCCTGGTCTTCATATTTGGCGAGGATTTTTTATTATTTTTTATAAGACCTCCCGTGGAGTTTCAGGTCATTCCGAGAATATTTGTTTTCTGCACATAAAACAACACCATGGTAATTCTGCTGAAAATAGCGTCAGTCCGGGTTAGTTCCATTCAAATCATACAAGTTAGAGTCCAAAATAAGGGCAAAAGTGTTTGGAAAAGTAGATACGACGGAGACGTATCAGCTACGTACGTTCGACGAGCGGGTTCGGCGCCATGGACAAGACGGCGGCGAGCGCGGGGGTGAGCAGCTGCTCATGACGGCGGCGCAGTGGGCAGCACGGGAGCGTCGACATGGCGGTGCTCGGGACGATGACGATGGGCGCAACGTGGCGTCGGGGAGCGGCGGCAACAGGCGCAGGCGCTGCTACAAGTGCGGGGAGCACGGGCTATTCCGGCACGAGTGCCCACAGCTGCGGAAAGGAACGGCGGCGGAGCAGGCTCTCTTGGCCGGCGCCAACGTCGACGACGACGGACTCCTCTAGGCCATGGCTTAGGGGGTGTTGTGCTGGAATAAGCCACGGCGTGTGTGGTCGGGTTCGTCGGGGCGCGTCGGGTGCGCGCGGGGCGTGCGGGATACACTGGTGCGGTCGGGCTTGTCGAGAGCATCGGTGGCGCGCGGGACAGGCAGGACGTAGCAGCGTGGCGTATGTGTGTAGCTTGTGTGTGTACCCGAGTCTGCTGCAGCCGTTGGTGATCTGTTGGGTGTCCAAGCCGTAGCAACCGCATGTGAGCGCGTCGTGCGAGCTAGCTAAGACGTGCGGATCGGGCGCTGGCGAGAGCGGAGACACGGTGTTGCATGCATGGGGCTTAGTGGTTAGCGCATGCTAGGCTGAGTAGTTAGTGCGTGTGTGCATGGTTAGCAGCCGAATGTGACGGCCAGGTTAGTGTGTGTGCATGCAAGTCGTGGAGTTAGTGCCTCCGGCTGTGCCTGGTGTGAGTCCGGCTATATAAGCCACGTACTGGTGTTGTGTTTGAGTTGTGTGGCTTTGGGAATAGTAACGGGGCTGTGAAGCCGGGTGAAACTCCAGTGTACTGTGTGCTCCTCCTTCTTCTACCTCTAGCTACGAGAGAGATAGAGAGAGCTGCAACAACACATTTGAGGTCTTTTGTGTGCAATTAAATAAATTGCAAGGGCGTTTCTTGTAAAAAAATTGTGCAAGGGTCACCCAACGTCTTGTGCACTTCTAGCCATTGACAGGTGGGCTTCTGCCAGCTTAGCACGCCATGTTGGCATGCCATACGGCTGGGTACGAGAGAAAGCACCGTATTTGCATGAGAATGTAAGTTGGATGACTACAAATCCATATTTTCAAAGTTTTAGCACCAAATTGAACATCAAGCGCAAGTTCTATGACTACCAATGATATTACCTCGAAAAGTATCTACAACTACTTGGATCAATAAACAGCCAAAAATCCTACAATTACGGAAAACTACTACAGGCTGGTTCTACAGAGCTCACACCCACATTGGAGCCGTATGCCGCTAGGTCTGCTACAAATTGTCGTGGCCTCCTTCGCAGCTCGCAGCTGCTATGGTGGCTCGTCTCAAGCCGCCTGACGACTGCTGCGGTACGGCCTCGCCTGAAACCATAGCTCCGCTTTAAAACGGTCGCTTCAGTCCGGCTGTCACATGACACCGCCACCACCGTGGCTTTGAGCGCCCGTCAATTATTGCCTGGATTTAGCCATCGCGGCCGTAGCGCGATGCTGCAGGTTCCCTCGTCCCCGCGCCGGCTCACTGCTCCTGCTTAGCAACGCACACCGAGCTGCCGCTGCCTTTGCCGTGAGCAACCGGCGTGTCTCCACCTTGTCGCTCCATCGCATGAGCCACCCCCGCCTTGGACCTTCGTGACGAACCGCCCACGTGATAGAGGCAAAGGTGTCCCGATGTTTCGATGAGATGGTGGCTATCGTTTTCTGTGGGAGTCGACCTTGACGATCCGACTACGAACGTGCGAGACGTCGCGCCTTACCAATCGCTAAACCAACTTCCGAGGGGTTATTGACCACGCCGGAGCACGATCAACCTGACCACGAGGGCCTGTTTCCTGCGAGCAAACGAAGAACAAGCAAGAAGCTGAGATTGCAATCTGGATATTGCGAATATAAGATGAAAGCTTTATTGATCAAGGTGGGGTTCTGTGACGTCTTGGTCTGGTCGTTGGACACAAACGAAGTACGCGAAGTTGCAGCTATGGCGAACTTTTAATCTAAACAAAACCCAAGTCTAAACGACGCCCTAAGGGCTGTATATATGGAGGAAGAGAGGGTAATTTCGTGGCCCTTGAGGGTGGGGTCCGAAACCAACCCTAACTCTTGTTTCCCCACACATACGGACTCTAAAAATAGCCTATACTTAAGTATTTCGAAATTACATGGGCCTGGCCCATTAATAAGGTGACGCAGCACCTAGAATAGCCTATGGACGAATATTATGAAGTGGCATCTTGTATATTTCGTCCATGGCTTCATGCACTCCTTATGGCGGCTTCAAAGTCCTGAAATCATCACTTGTAACTCCGTTCTTGATCCCCTTGCGCATGCCATCAACTCCATTCGTGTTCTTGCTCCAATGTTCATCCTTCTCCAAGCTAGGACCTTCATTTGTAAGCAAAACAAATGTATCCAATTTAGGCAGCATCATAATCTCATGAACATTAGAATCATTACCAAGAAACGAAAGTACCTGGTAATTTAATTGGCGTGCGCGAGCTCTAGTAATTGGTCCAGTATATGTAACAGTAGGGGCTGTGGGTGTAACAATGGTATTGATGTCCTCATCATCCTCCCCTTCTTGAAATGAAGTCGTCCTCGACGGAAGCTCATCTTCCTCACCCAAATAAGGCTTCAAATCTGCAATGTTAAAAGTGGGACTAACCCCAAAATCTGCAGGTAGCTCAAGTTTATATGCATTATCATTTATTTTCTCTAAAACCTTAAAAGGACCATCAGCACGTGGCATTAGCTTTGATTTGCGCAGATTAGGAAATCTATCTTTACGCAAATGTAACCAAACAAGATCTCCAGGTGCAAACACAACATGTTTTCTACCCTTATCTCCAGCAAGTTTATATTTAGCATTCATACGCTCAATGTTTTCCTTAGTTAACTCATGCATTTTTAAAATCAATTCAGAACGTTCTTTAGCATCAAAATTAACCTTCTCCGAAGATGGAAGAGGCAACAAATCAATAGGTGCACGAGGTAGGAAACCATACACAATTTCAAAAGGGCACATCTTAGTAGTAGAATGCAATGAACGATTATAAGCAAATTCAATATGAGGCAAGCATTCTTCCCACATTTTCTTGTTATTCTTCAAAACAGCCCTAAGCATAGTAGACAATGTTCTATTGACTACTTCAGTTTGTCCATCAGTTTGGGGGTGACAAGTAGTACTAAAAAGCAGCTTAGTCCCCAACTTAGCCCATAAACATCTCCAAAAGTGGCTAAGAAATTTAGTATCACGATCTGAAACAATAGTATTTGGCACACCATGTAAGCGAATAATTTCACGAAAGAACAAATCAGCAACATTAACAGCATCATCGCTTTTATGACATGGTATAAAGTGTGCCATTTTCGAGAACCTATCCACGACAACAAATATGCTATCCCTCCCCTTCTTTGTTCGAGGTAAACCTAAAACAAAGTCCATAGATATATCCTCCCAAGGAACACTAGGTACAGGCAAAGGCATATATAAACCATGAGGATTGAGTCGTGACTTAGCTCTTTGACATGTAGTGCAGCGAGCAACAAAACGCTCAACATCCCGTCTCATCTTTGGCCAAAAGAAATGTGTAGCAAGTATATCCTCCGTCTTCTTGACGCCAAAGTGTCCCATTAATCCTCCTCCATGCGCCTCCTGCAATAACAAAAGACGAACGGAGCTAGCTGGAATGCATAGCTTGTTAGCACGAAACACAAATCCATCGTTAAGAACGAACTTGTTCCAAGTTCTCCCTTCCTTACAATTCTGCAATACATCTTTAAATTCAGCATCATTAACATATTGATCCTTGATGGTCTCCAAACCAAATATTTTAAAGTCAAGTTGTGAAAGCATAGTATAACGACGAGACAAGGCATCAGCAATAACATTTTCTTTACCCTTCTTGTGTTTAATGACATAAGGGAAAGTCTCAATGAATTCAACCCATTTAGCATGTCTACGGTTCAGTTTTGCTTGACTTTTAATGTGTTTCAAAGATTCATGATCAGAATGTATAACAAATTCCTTGGGCCATAAATAATGTTGCCATGTTTCTAAGGTCCGAACAAGAGCATATAATTCTTTATCATAAGTAGAATAGTTCAGACTAGGCCCACTCAATTTTTCAGAAAAGTATGCAACAGGTTTTCCATCTTGTAATAACACACCTCCTAATCCAATTCCACTAGCATCACATTCAAGCTCAAAAGTCTTATTGAAATTAGGAAGTTGGAGTAAAGGAGCATGTGTTAACTTATCTTTCAATACCGTGAAGGCTTCTTCCTGTGCGGTACCCCAAACAAAAGGTACATCCTTCTTTGTAAGCTCGTTGAGAGGTGCAGCAATGGTGCTGAAATCTCTCACAAAACGCCTATAGAAACCAGCGAGGCCAAGGAAACTCCTCACTTGTGTGACCGTTTTGGGCTGCGGCCAACTCTCAATAGCTTCAATCTTGGCTTTATCAACTTCAATTCCCTGTGGAGTAACAACATAGCCAAGAAAAGATACTCGGTCGGTGCAAAAGGTGCACTTTCCAAGGTTACCAAACAAACGTGCATCACGTAGAGCAATAAAAACAGCACGTAAATGTCCCAAATGGTCCTCCAAAGATTTGCTATAAATCAATATGTCATCAAAGTAAACTACCACAAATCGTCCAATGAAGGCACGTAAAACTTCGTTCATTAACCTCATGAAAGTACTAGGTGCATTAGTTAACCCAAAAGGCATGACTAACCACTCATATAATCCAAACTTAGTTTTAAATGCTGTTTTCCATTCATCTCCCAATTTCATACGAATTTGATGGTAACCACTACGCAAATCAACTTTGGAGAATATTGTAGAGCCACTCAATTCATCAAGCATATCATCTAGCCTAGGAATAGGATGACGATAACGAATAGTAATATTATTAATGCCTCTACAATCAACGCACATACGCGACGTACCATCCTTTTTCGGCACTAAAATGATAGGAACAGCACAAGGACTAAGGGATTCGCGTATATAACCTTTGTCGAGCAGTTCTTGTACTTGACGCATAATCTCCTTCGTCTCCTCTGGGTTGGTACGGTATGGTGCACGGTTGGGTAATGATGCACCGGGAATTAAGTCAATTTGATGCTCAATCCCGCGAATAGGTGGTAATCCCGGTGGCACGTCTTGTGGAAAGACGTCGGCGAACTCCTGCAAAATGTTAGTGACAGCAGGAGGCAAAGAGGAAGGCGCGTCCTCGAATGAAAACAATGCCTCTTTGCACACAAAAGCATAGCAAACAGATTTGCTAAAATCTAGATCATCAATATCAGATTTGGTGGCAAGTAAACATGCACTTTTCAATTTAATTTCAGAAGCAACACTAGATTGTTTATTATTATTAGGCTGCATTTGTTGCTCAAATTCTTTTGCCACAATCTGATTTTCACTCTTAGTTTTCTCCTGTTTTGCTTTATTAGCTCTATTAATATCATCTTTCAAAAGGGAATCAGGAGTCATAGGAAGCAAAGTAATATTTTTATCCTTATGAACAAGAGTATACTGATTGTTTCTACCATGGTGAATAGAATTTTTATCAAATTGCCATGGTCTACCAAGTAATAAGGAACATGCTTGCATAGGTACCACATCACAATCAACATAATCAGCATATGTAGAGATACTAAAATGCACACGAACAGTACGTGTTACCTTAACCTTGCCGCTGTTGTTGAACCATTGGATGTAGTAAGGATGTGGATGTGGTCTTGTGGTGAGAGATAGCTTCTCCACCATCTCGATGCTAGCCAAGTTGTTGCAACTCCCTCCATCTATGATCACGCGAACAGAACGTTCCTTCACAACTCCCTTTGTATGGAACAAATTATGCCTCTGATTTTGCTCAGCTTGTGTAACCTGCACACTCAAAACACGTTGAGCAACTAAACATTCATACCTGTCAGCATCTTCAGGAGCCATGTATTGCGTCTCATGATCAGAATCGTCTCCACCGTGTTCGTCACGTGTAATAAGAGCCAAAGTCTCCTCATCATAGTCACTAGCGGACTCATACCCACCATCCTCAGTAACAATCATCACACGCTTAGATGGGCATTCTCTCGCATAATGACCTCCACCCTTGCAACGTCGACAAATAATATCATGTGTCTGCCCTGTTGATGCCATGGATGAAGAAGAGCTTTTTGCAGGCCCAGAAGGTGTGCTCTTGGCAGATAGTGGTGATTGTGCCTGCTTTATTGTATCACGGTTGGAGGTGGCAGCCGACGGAGGCGCCGGTGAAGCAGAACGTGTGGAAGTAGATGATGCACGTGGTGTCCATGAAGAAGGTCGACCTGCAGAAAAGTTAGTCCGCGCCAATGCCTGTCGATCCTGCACTTCACGTTCAGCTTTACAAGCAAGATGGAATAAACGAGTGATATTAGTATACTCCTTATACTCTAGAATCGTCTGAATCTCTCTATTTAATCCACCCATAAAACGTGCAAGCATAGCTTCATTCTCCTCAACAATACCACATCTAATCATGCCAGTTTGTAATTCCTGATAATATTCTTCCACAGAATTTTTTCCCTGTCTTAAGCGCTGCAATTTTTGAAGTAATTCACGTTGATAATATGGTGGAACCCAACGAGTACGCATAGCAGTTTTCAAAGCAGCCCAAGTAGCAGGAATGGGATATAATCTACAATGCTCAGACCACCAAACACATGCAAAACTAGTGAATGCACAAACAGCAGCAGGAACACGTCTCTCCTCGGGATATTGTAAACATGTAAATCGTTGTTCAGTTTCTAACTCCCAAGTAAGATATATATCAGGAACATATCTACCCTCAAATGGTGGAATATTCAATTTTAGTTTAGGGAGATGGTCATGATCTCGTACCTGAGGGTGAGCCCTACCATTGCCATTATTTGCATATGGACGACCTGATGGTTGCTGTGCTGGTGGTGGCACGTAGTTCTGATTTTGATCAACCTCATCCTCGTAATCGCCAGCAAAATCATCCTCCTCCGCATCAGCAGCAGGAGCCACAGAAGTAGCAACAGCAGCACCAACAGTTTGGCCAGGTGCAAGAGGGAGACGGCTCGCTCGGCGGAGGGCTGTTTCACGATGCGTAGGTAGTCGTCGTTGTTGTTGTTGTAGAGGTGCGTTAGGTGCAGCCGGTGGTGGTGGTGGAAGACGCGCGAGCAATTCATTAAACCTGTCATCGAGCTTTGTTTCGAACGTCTTCTCCATGTCATCTATCTTCTCCATGGCCTCTTCAAATCTGTTTAGCACATCCTGCACCTGTCCATTCATCATTTGCTGAAATTTATCATGCAACTCCTGATTCGTCATGTTCTCCCAGTCAGTCTCGTCGGCTTGTGATCCTGCCATGGTTAGCAACAATAGAAAACACACAAGAATATGATCCTATAGAATACTAACAAGAGGTGGTGGTGGCGGGTGTCACAAATCCGTCAAGCAAATCTCAAATTCTTACCAGTTCTTACCCAGCAGCAGGCGGTGATCGGCAACCGTTGTAGTCAAAACTCTCAAAAGCTTGGATAGAGCGATTGCCAGGGAGAGTCAAACGCACGACGTAGAGGTATGTGGGGCTGGGAAGGCTTATAGTATGGTAGCAAAAAGGGTCAGCAATAATCAATTCAGAGATGCAAAGTTGAATAAACGTTCAACGACGGTACTGTGCTGGTCCTAGGCTAGACCGTGCTAGAGACGCGAGCCTAGAACACTAACAAAATCACGGCGCTGCACGTAAATAAGGGAAAAGCACACTCTGGAACTTTTTTTTTTTCGCTTTTTTTTTTTGCGCTCCTCTTTTTTTTTTTTTGCGCTCCTCTTTTTTTTTTGCGCTCCTCTTTTTTTTTTTTTTTGCGAAAAATTACTATAATGGCGAGTGTCTCAAAACTCTTCCCTCGTCAAACTGATAGGATGGCACGAAAATTTTTTTTTGCCACTTTTTTTTTCGGAAATCAGGGCAGCGACGACGAAAAAGTGCGACAAAAAATCACTATGATGGCACGTGGCTCAAAAGACTCAGAAAAGCCTAAAAATAGGATAGGGAAAAAAAAAATTTTGCCCGAGAAAATTTTGGCCTAAAAACTGCCCGGGGGTCTCCAGACTCTTTTTTTTTTTTTTTTTTTTTTTTTTTCCGAGACCTATGCAGGCAAGGAAACACGAATCGGAATTGAGATTGATCTCAAGAACAATCCTAATATGAGAAGAACTCGGATTGGTGGTGGATATATGGTGGTGGTATATGGCAGCGGTGGTGGTATATGGTAGTGGTGGTGGTATATGGATAGAGATTGATGGTGGTATATGGATACGGATTGGTGGTGGTATATGGATATGGATTCAGAGCGGTGGCGGATAAGCAAAAGTGGTAGATGGGCGATGATGATGGTGCGGCGGCGGCGTGACAACTTGTGACCAGAACTCGAAACTCTAAAAGACTAGACTCTAAGACCAGCAACTTGACACGACGATGCAACCGCAAATTCAACAAAGCAAAAACCCTAAAAAGATTATGCAAAGGCTCAGATTGGTTCGGATATGATGAACTAAACCTAAAATTTTTTTTTGTGGCTTTTTCGTGGACTGTAGGTATGAAGAACAGACTCGATCTAATCTACGAAAAACTGTAAAATCTCACCGAGCAACCTGGAAATCTGATACCACTTGATAGAGGCAAAGGTGTCCCGATGTTTCGATGAGATGGTGGCTATCGTTTTCTGTGGGAGTCGACCTTGACGATCCGACTACGAACGTGCGAGACGTCGCGCCTTACCAATCGCTAAACCAACTTCCGAGGGGTTATTGACCACGCCGGAGCACGATCAACCTGACCACGAGGGCCTGTTTCCTGCGAGCAAACGAAGAACAAGCAAGAAGCTGAGATTGCAATCTGGATATTGCGAATATAAGATGAAAGCTTTATTGATCAAGGTGGGGTTCTGTGACGTCTTGGTCTGGTCGTTGGACACAAACGAAGTACGCGAAGTTGCAGCTATGGCGAACTTTTAATCTAAACAAAACCCAAGTCTAAACGACGCCCTAAGGGCTGTATATATGGAGGAAGAGAGGGTAATTTCGTGGCCCTTGAGGGTGGGGTCCGAAACCAACCCTAACTCTTGTTTCCCCACACATACGGACTCTAAAAATAGCCTATACTTAAGTATTTCGAAATTACATGGGCCTGGCCCATTAATAAGGTGACGCAGCACCTAGAATAGCCTATGGACGAATATTATGAAGTGGCATCTTGTATATTTCGTCCATGGCTTCATGCACTCCTTATGGCGGCTTCAAAGTCCTGAAATCATCACTTGTAACTCCGTTTTTGATCCCCTTGCGCATGCCATCAACTCCATTCGTGTTCTTGCTCCAATGTTCATCCTTCTCCAAGCTAGGACCTTCATTTGTAAGCAAAACAAATGTATCCAATTTAGGCAGCATCATAATCTCATGAACATTAGAATCATTACCAAGAAACGAAAGTACCTGGTAATTTAATTGGCGTGCGCGAGCTCTAGTAATTGGTCCAGTATATGTAACAGTAGGGGCTGTGGGTGTAACAATGGTATTGATGTCCTCATCACCACGTCTCGCGAGAGTCGCCGCTTTTGCGCAAATCCGAGTCTCCGCTGTGTCCGGTTTCCTCCGCCCTAGGGCACTGAGCCGCCACGGTTTCGCTCGTCTTCAAGCCGCCCGCCTCCGCCGATCTCTGCCGTTTGAGCCGCCCTTGCCAAGATGCCTCCGCCGTGGTCCTGGGCCGCCTTCGCCTCCACCTTTGCCGCAGGATGCCTCTGCCACCATATGCCAAGCCGCTGCAGCTGCGACCTGCCTTACCGCAAGTCGCCTCCGCCACGGGCCATGGTCGCGCCTCCACTGGCCACCTCCCTCTTTAGAGCCGCGAGTCGCCGTTGAAGTCTTCCGCGACCTTGAGTCTCCCCGAGCTCGCCACGGCCTCGAGCCACTGTTGATTGACCCCTTGCCTCCTCTGGCAACTCGCCCCGTCCGGGTTCCTCCGAGCTTGACCAAGGCCTCGTCCACCGATGTGATCTACTGCGGGTGAGCCGCCCCGCCTTGGAGCTGCTCCGTTGACCCGTCGGCGTGGCCTTGAGCCGCCCCTGCCGGTTGTGTTTGCTTCAAGCCACCGGCCGTGGGCCGCCTCACCCCCAACCCTGCTCCGCCTCGGCCACATTTGCTTCAGCCGCCTTCCACCTCTGAACGGGAGCCGGATCCTCTAACTTAGGGAAGGGAAGTCACGGTGCTACAGTGCTCGTCTAGTGTAAAATGAAGAAGGAATGTTAGGGACTATTAGCAGGTTATTTACTTCTGGTAATTACTATAGATATAAAAAATCCAAAATTAATTTTATCTTACCATCGATTTGTTTGTATGTAATTACTACGAATGTATGGACTAGATTTGTAATTAAAAAATTAATTTACTTTATTTTAACCTTAATTGTATGAATTAACAGAAGGAAAGTTAGGGAACTGTAGCTTTTCTAACATCCCTTGTGTATGTTAGAGGATACAGTTCCCTCTGAACGGGGTCTCTGCAATTCTATACTATGGAAGTATCACGCATGACTGTTAAAAATGCCCAGTGGGAGGATAGGCATGATGAGGTCTGGAGCTGTTAAGGGTGTGCTTGGTTCACGTCACGGGATGGAACGAGATAGAACCGTCCCACACCTGGAGTTGATTCCTGTGTTTTGTTCACGAGTGAAACCAGAACCTATTGATTCCCCCGAGCGGAATATTCGCCCAAGATGAGTGATACCGGCGGGAAGGGGCTGAAATCACTATTCTGACCTTGTCAATAATATTTGTCACAAACTGAACTTGACATGGAAGTATTTCATGACCTGACCCTTTTAGCAAAGCCACAGCCCGTGGCATTTCTTCCCAACTTAGAAACGCCGAGTCAGCTAGCGTTGCAGAGGCATCTAGACATACCGAGCTAGCTCGCGTTACTGGCATGGCCCACGGCAGACCGGCTGCTGATGTGGCTGAGCATGGAACGCCAATGTTGTTGGCGTTTCCTAAGCTTTCACCAACGCCATTGAGCATAGCGTTTGCTCCTTGGTATTGCATCCATGAATGCATGCATGCACGTATGAAATAGTAGCAGTTTCTCTGCGAGCCTTCATGATGTCCTATGTCACTTGTGTATAACTAAAGCTCAATCATGTCTCATATGAGCAATGCTACACGTATGACAATTTTTCATCCGATGTTGTACGACATTAGTTAGTCACCCTTGGATCAAGTCATTACTTTAGGAAGAGACGTAGGATCACCATGCCGTATGCAAATCTGACGAAGTTAGTCATACCCAACTAGAGCTTTGTAAGAGGTGCCCTTCTCTCTCTCTCTCAAGCTGCATGCATGCCCTACAAAGCCAGTCACAGGATGAGAGTAGGAGGGAGAAGAGAACGATGGATGCAAGCAAAGGACATACTAGGCCAAGCTGGAAGTATAAGCACCTTCATGGTGCATGCTAGGCCTACGTGCATGCATGCATTCATGGATGCAATGCCAAGCATCTGCACTACCAAGGAGCAAATGCCATGCTCAATGGCGTTGGTGAAAGCTTAGGAAACGCAAACAACATTGACGTTCTGTGCTCAGCTACATCAGCAGCGGGCCTGCCATGGGCCATGCCAGTAACGCAGTGGCGCATGCTGTTTCTATATTGGACAGCAACGCCCTAGCTTATGGCATTTCTAAGTTGGGAAGAAACGCGAGCTAGCTCAGCATGTCTAAGTGCCTATGCAACGCTAGCTCTCGGCGTTTATAAGTTGGGCAGAAATGCGAAGGGCTGTGGCGTTGCAAAAAGGGTCAGATCATGAAATACTTCCATGTCGAGTTCAGTTTGTGACACATATTGCTAACAAGGTCAGAATAGTGATTTAGGCCACGGGAAGGCGACAACCGGAGAGACGGGTTATAGCGCTGATGGGAAAGCGACATCAGGAGAGACGGTCTACGGCGGCCGATGGGAAGGCGACATCAGGAGAGGCGGGCGACGGTGGCCGGGGCGGGCTGAAGGAAATACGCCCTAGAGGCAATAATAAAGTTGTTATTTATATTTTCTTATATCATGATAAATGTTTATTATTCATGCCAGAATTGTATTAACTAGAAACTTAGTACATGTGTGAATACATAGACAAACAGAGTGTCCCTAGTATGCCTCTACTAGACTAGCTCGTTAATCAAAGATGGTTAAGTTTCCTAGCCATAGACATGTGTTGTCATTTGATGAACGGGATCACATCATTAGAGAATGATGTGATGGAATAGACCCATCTGTTAGCTTAGCACTATGATCATTTAGTTTATTGCTATTGTTTCTCCATAACTTATACATATTCCTATGACTATGAGATTATGCAACTCCCGAATATCAGAGGAACACTTAGTGTGCTATCAAACGTCACAACGTAACTGGGTGATTATAAAGATGCTCTACTGGTGTCTCCGATGGTGTTTGTTGAGTTGGCATAGATCGAGACTAGGATTTGTCATTCCGATTGTTGGAGAGGTATGTCTGGGCCCTCTCGGTAATGCACATCACTATGAGCCTTGCAAGCAATGTGACTAATGAGTTAGTTATGGGATGATGCATTACGGAACGAGTAAAGAGACTTTCCGGTGACGAGATTGAACTAGGTATGATGATACCGACGATCGAATCTCGGGCAAGTAACATACCGATGACAAAGGGAACAACGTATGTTGTTATGCGGATTGACCGATAAAGATCTTCGTAGAATATGTAGGAACCAATATGATCATCCAGGTTCCGCTATTGGTTATTGACCGGAGATGAGTCTCGGCCATGTCTACATAGTTCTCGAACCCGTAGGGTCCGCACGCTTAACGTTCGATGACGATATGCATTCTGAGTTATGTGATTTGATGTACCGAAGGTTGTTCGGAGTCCCGGATGTGATCACGGACATGACGAGGAGTTTCTAAATGGTCGAGACATAAAGAATGATATGTTGGAAGGTTATGTTTGGACACCGGAAAGATTTCGGATAGGTTCAGGCATTTTGCGGAGTACCGGGTGTCGTGGTTCTAAGTCTGACAGTAGAGTTGGGGGTAAGGATGTAGAGGCAAGATCCTAGATACGGTGCGATTGTGCACGCAAGATGTACGAGTTCCGGCCCTTCGCGGTGGAAGTGACAGCCCTACGTCTTGGTGCCCAGAGGCTCGGTCGATTGGATTATGCGTGAAGTTACAGGGGGTGCGAACCCTTGTGCCAGTGGAGGGGGTGGCTTATATAGAGTGCGCCAGGACCCCAACCGGCCCACATTAAAAGGGTTCAATGTACATAAAGAGAGGGCGTTACTCGTAATGCCAACATTAAAGTGATATAAATGATCCTTAAGTCTACGAAGTGAATGCCTGTCCGTTGCTGTCTGGGGTGACTTTAGGCCTTCTGTACTCCGAGTGGTTTCTTGTATGGTCGAGTGATGATATGTTTCTCGAATGGAATTGGGATATCCGAATGGAGATGTTGGTCGAGTGGGCATGCACTCAAGTAATTCCAGTCGGTAGAATCTTCTGTCCTTTGATTGTCCTTTTACTGTAGGGCAGCGTCCTTGGGAGGGGCGTTTAGATCAGGTCTATTGCCCTACCCTAGGTGCACGGGGTCATCATTAGCCCCCGAATGGTTCTGGGTTCGAGTGGGAAAATGGGGTTGAAGATGGTTCTGACCCAATCTTCATGCTGCGGAAGCATTTTACTGGATTGGTGAACCAAGTGACGGCTTCAACTCTGTTTTCAATCGCCTTGAGCCATTCAGAAGTTTGTCGAGTGAATTTCTGTTGATAAGTTCCGACTGCCGGTGTCGCATTAAATCTTTGGCATGATTGAATGCTCTGCTATTTCCGGATATTGTGGGATTCGAAATTTGGGGAAGCGCGCGAGGCGGAGATGGCCGCGGTAATCGGAGTGGATTAGGCAGGGGCGCCTCGATCCCCGTGTCACCTTTTTCGCCACGTACTGTGCGCGCGCCTGTTGCAGGATTTGACAAGATCGTCTGGGTCCACCAGTCAGTCACTCGGGGAATGGGGTCATATAAGGTGTCGAGGCCGATGCCTCCGCACTGGGCGTCCCATTCTCCTCCTCCTTCCTCCGCTTCCCCTTGCTTCCACCTCCGCTCTCGGCGCCACCGCCCAACTCGAGCCCATTCCACCGCAATGGGGAAGGACAAGACCGCCGCTCTGGAGCACGCGAATATAGTCACGGCGAAGGCGAAGGGGAAGAAGACGAGCCGGGCGGGTCCTCGTCGAGATCCGCTCTGCCGCGTGGCTGGATCTAGGGCGACTGGATCCGGTCGACCATCGTGAAAGAAGACATAAAAGATCTGGTTAACGGGGGGCTGATCGCCCACGAGTCTTGGCGGCTTCTGGGGGACGAGACCGAGCCACGACCGCAAGAGGGTGAGTGCGTCCTTCTTGCGACCCACGTCGACCGTGGTTTTTCTTTGCCCCCATCCTTTCTTTCGGGGTTTTCTGAATTTCTTTGGAGCCCAACTTCATCACTTTCCCCCCAATACTATCACATACCTCGCTGCCTATGTGTCCATGTGCGAGAACTTTCTGGGTTGTTGACCGGGGCCTCTTTAAACACATTTTCACATGCCGCTCTCAGTCGGTAAAAAAGGCCAATCCGAGTGACGAGAGGACACACGTGATCTAGATGTGTGGGGGTTTAGGGATCCAAATGCGAAGCAAAAGCACTTTCCCTGCTATGATTCTTCCCGAGTCAGTCAGGGGGTGGCAGTCGACCTGGTTCTATTGTAAGGATGAACCGACCCCAGGTCAGTCGACCAGTCTTCCTCTGTTTTTCACCGAGCGAGTCGAGAAGCCTTCTCCGTTGAGAGTGACTCCAGCAGAGAAAGAAGAGGTTGCTATGCTGGTTGAGAAAGTGGTCTAGCTTGTCCGCGATGGCGTGACTGGCACAGATTTGTTAGAAGCATTTCTGAGTCGATGCATCCAGCCGCTACAAGCTCATGACCATCCCATGTGGATGTATTCGGGCATTGAGGACAGCACTCGAATCCACCCGGAGGAAGTCAACGAGGAGACAGTAGTGCTGTGGTTACAAGGCATCACTGGGAATAAGGACAACCCTAGGGGGTCCAAAAGGGTTCCTCCACTCGACAACACCACTGAACCCTACAAGGTTCAATTCTTTCCTTCCGAGTGTATTTTGCTCTGATACGTGTTAGCTCTTGAAACTGATTAATATCCACTCGACTCTATCCTTTGCAAACCTTTACTGAACTATACTCGATGCCCAACGGAGAGCAGGAGCAGGAGGGAGGTGAGCGGGGGTGACAACGGCGACTGGCACTCTGACGGAGGAGGAGACAAGGAGAGCGAGGACTCGAGCAGCGGCGAGGAGGTTGACTCCCCACCTCGCACAGAGAGGCGTTCCAAACAGAGGCAGGATCCGGCAAGCATTCGGGGCAAAACGACTCCTCCGACTGGACAGACTTCAAAGCGTACTCGGATGTCTTCCCTGTGCCGACTGAAAAAGCTCCTAAGCAGCCCAAAGTCGTGACATCGAAGCCCCGGAAGGCTCTACCTAAGATTAAAGTGTTTGTCCCCATCGCTTCTGGGTAATTACTGAGCTCAACTCTCTAGTTTTTGTATGATTCAAACTTTGGTCGATTCACTTTCTTGTTTTGATCGAGTGAATTCTGATTTTTGTAGCGCCACCTCTGGGACTTCTATTTACCAAGATGACGACGATGAGGAAATGGAAGACGCGGTCACCTCTCAAGCAGGTATAACTCTTTGCCATTTTGCCATTACTTCATCTGCTCTTTTTACGGTTGAGTGAACTTCTATAAACGATTGCTTTGCAGCTCCACCCAATGTCATTGAACTTCCAGATGATGATGGGGACATGCCGCAGAGGGCCATGGGAAGGAGGGGCAAGGCTTCGAGCGAGAAGGCATCCGCTGGCCAAACGTCTCAATCGGTGCCGGTGACGGAGCCAGTGGTTCAACAGCCTGGAGATGCGAACCGAACTTCTGTCACCTTTGCTGTTCTAGTGTCGAATGTACGCCCTTCATCGTTGACTATGCCCATCCCTGCTTCATCTGTTCAACGTCACGACTCGGATTCTCAGGTTGCGGCGACTGAACCGCTGACTCTGTTCTTCACCACCCATCATGTCCCGGAGGACCAGGCAAGCGCCGCTGCAGAAGCCATACGTCAAGCGGGCCTAATGATGGAGCGGGTGAAGACCATGCATGAGAATAGTCAAGCTGCTTATGATGACAGTGCAGCCCTCCGAGCCAATGTCCAGGTAAGTTGGTTTTTGATTGAACTCTTATCTTGACGCTTGTTCAGTTAGGATATGCTACCCGAAAAAACTCTTCTTTGTGCATCCATCTGTTAGTCTGCACTTCGCATCTGCACACCCACTGTGTGTTTTAATTTATGTCAAATATTTTTTTCAATTGAGTCGACTAGGTTGTGTCGATTGTAGTTTTTGGACTAGTGGGGGCACGCAGAGTGCACCCACTGGGTGTAGTCCCTGAGGTCGCCGTCGAATGTGTGATTCGGCGGGGCCTTGATAAAAATATGTTCTCCTTCAGTTCTTCCACTCGGTCTGGGCGGACCATGTCGAGTGGAACCTGAACCAGTGGGGGCACGCAGAGTGCACCCACTGGGTGTAGTCCCCGAGACCGCGGTTGACTGTGGATAGTCGGTTGGGGTCTGAGAATGACTATTGTTGGCCGTTGTGTGTTGTTTTTTTCTTTTTTTTCACTCAGTCTGGGCGGACCATGTCGAGTGGAATCTGAACCAGTGGGGGCGCGCTAAGTGCACCCACTGGGTGTAGTCCCCGAGATTACTATTGAATGTTTGATTCTGCAGTAGTCTTAGAGTTCTTTTCACTCGGAAGCGAATAATCTTTGATCCTATCCATTGATGTATCTTTTTGCTGACTACAAAAATCCTGTGAGCTTATCTCCAAGTTTGCCGATTTTGAGTAGAAGCAGAGACAGCTCAACCTTGACTTGGAGCTTGCCAATCAGAATTTGAAAAAGGCTAAAGACGAAGTAGCTGGTACGGAAGGTAATGATCTGTCGACTGTCTATCTTGACCATCTCCCAAGTTATCTCCTCGTTCTTCTGTCTGACCCGAGTGCATATTCTTCAGAGAAAATGAAGCAACCTCTGGTACAAAAGGACCTTGACCTTGCAGCTACGCAGAAGAAGGCTCAGGAGAAGACAACACTCGCCGACAAGAAGTTGGCTTCAGTCGGGGCACTAGAGGAAGATAATGTCAAGCTAAAGGCATCCCTCGCCGAAGCCAACAAAGAAGTGACCCGTCTGAAGAAAGACAAAGTTGCTTTGAACGAGAAGATTGAAGGCATTTCTCGTAAGAGAAATGACTTGGAGGCTTATCTGGGGGCACTCGCCAAGAAGTTGTTCCTTATGCTCGAAGGTATTTTTCCTTATCCGATTGTTTAGCCATCGTCGATTCACCATAAAACCGTCGACTCATTATCTCTTTGTGTTTGTAGAAATCTGTCAAAACTTTGAGGAAGAAACTGGACGGATCGAGATAGGCCTGGACCCCATCCTTTCCCCTGTCGGTGATGAAGCTGCCATGAACGTGCTCCGACTAGAATCTCGTGTCGCCAGTGTTACGGACTACCTTGCTTGTCTAAAGGTTGCGGTGTCGCAGATTGACTCGGCGCTTTGGCCATGGGAGACGCTCTAGAATGACCTCGAGTCTTTGATGACTCGACTCAATGAGGTCCCTGGCCAAGTGCAGGAGTGGAAGAAGTCATCTGCTCGCTGCGGTGCTGACATAGCTCTGTCGCTAGTTCGAGTCCACTACAAGAAGGCCAAGGAGGAAAAGCTAGCAGCGATCAAGGTTGCCAATACCAGGAGACACGACTTCCAGTCCTTCATGGAGACCTTCATTGCTGCCGCCACTCGAATTGCAGATGGAATTGACCTGGACGAGTTCGTCGAGCCTGCCAGTCCTCCACCCGCGGAGTGAACAAACTTTTATAATCTGATTGAATTTGCCTCGGTATGTCGAGTGGTCTTGTAACCGTTTAAACTCTTTCGGGCCTGATGCCCGAGTCCTTTGAACTGTGGTCTGGAACCTCTTAGGTTATATCTGAACTTGGTTGTTTTTGAATCTCTTGGCTCTGATTCTTCAGTCTGAATCACAACTGACTTTGTGGGTGTAGCTCAGCCGAGTGCATCATAGACAAGGGCATTCGGTGCCGTCCATGACCTGCTCGTCGTCTTCTTTGGATGTAAGGATGGAGCGGACGTTGTATTTGTGTCACAGCTCCGAGGATAAGGTCATGGTCGGCCTGCACCTCGTCTTCCTTATGGATAAGGATGGAGCGAACTTTGTATTTGTGTCGTAGCTCCGAGAACAAGGTTGTGTTCGACCTGCACCTCGTCGTCCTTGGGGATAAGGATGGAGCAGACGTTGTATTTGTGTCATAGCTCTGAGGATAAGGTTGTGGTTGACCTGTACCTCATCGTCCTCGCGGATAAGGATAGAGCGTGTTTGAAACTTAGGCGAGTACGAGACTGCAGCTAAGCCTAGGCGAGTACTGGACTGCAGCTAAGCCCCCGAATGGGAGGGTTGCTCACCACTCAGTAGATTTTTTTAAACTTAGGCGAGTACTGGACTGCAGCTAAGCCCCCGAGTGGGAGGGTTGCTCACCACTCGGTAGGATTTTTAAACTTATGCGAGTATTGGACTGCAGCTAAGCCCCCAAGTGGGAGGGTTTCTCACCACTCGATAGGATTTTTTAAACTTAGGCGAGTACTAGACTGTAGCTAAACCCCCGAGTGGGAGGGTTGCTCACCAGTCGGTAGGATTTTTTAAACTTAGGCAAGTACTGGACTATAGCTAAGCCCCTGAGTGGGAGGATTGCTCACCACTCGGTAGGATTTTTTAAACTTAGGCGAGTACTGGACTGCAGCTAAGCCCCCGAGTGGGAGGGTTGCTCACCACTCGGTATGATTTTTTAAACTTAGGCGAGTACTGGACTGCAGCTAAGCCCCCGAGTGGGAGGGTTGCTCACCACTCGGTAGGACTTTTTAAACTTAGGCGAGTACTGGACTGCAGCTAAGCCCCCGAGTGGGAGGGTTGCTCACCACTTGGTAGGATTTTTTAAACTTAGGCGATTACTGGACTGCAGCTAAGCCCCCGAGTGGGAGGGTTGCTCACCACTCGGTAGGATTTTTTAAACTTAGGTGAGTACTGGACTGCAGCTAAGCCCCCGAGTGGGAGGGTTGCTCACCACTCAGTAGGATTTTTTAAACTTAGGCGAGTACTGGACTGCAGCTAAGCCACCGAGTGGGAGGGTTGCTCACCACTCGGTAGGATTTTTGAAACTTAGGCGAATCAGATTCGCAGCTAAGCCCCCGAGTGAGAGGATTGCTCCTAACTCGGTGGGATTTTGTTTTTTGAAACTTAGGCGAATCGGATTCGCGGCTAAGCCACCCACTGGGGGATTTGGACATATGTATAAGTAATAACAATCATTTAGGAGGTTGCAAAACCATGTCTTTGATAAACATACTGAAAGGTACTTCTTATTACATCTCGATAATCTGAATGCTTAAATGTTAAAGTGGCGGAGAAGCTCCACATTCTAGGCACGTGGCTCGTCTTTCTTGTGTTCCACATCGTACAGGTGATATGCACCATTGTGGAGCACTTTGGTGATGATGAAGGGGCCCTCCCAGGTGGGAGCAAGCTTGTGTGGACGTTGCTGGTCCACTCGGAGAACCAGGTCCCCCTCCTAAAATGCTCGACCCCTGACGTTTTTGGCGTGGAACCGACGATGTTCTTGTTGATAGATGGTCAACCGGATCAGGGCCATCTCTCTTTCCTCTTCCGGAAGGTCAACAGCATCTTGCCGGGCTTGTTCTACTTCTACCTCTGAAAAAAGCTCTACTCGTGGGGCGTTGTGAAGCAAATCAGTCGGCAGTACAGCTTCAGCTCCATATACCATGAAGAAGGGAGTCCTGCTTGTAGACCGATTTGGTGTTATTCTCAGACCCCATAGCACTGATGGTAACTCATCCACCCAGGCGCCAGCTGCATGCTTGAGGTCTCGCATCAATATAGGTTTCAACCCTTGGAGGATCAAACCATTTGCTCTTTCTGCTTGTCCATTCGACTATGGGTGAGCGACTGAAGCATAGTCGACCCGAGTGCCTTGGGAAGCACAGAAAGCTCTGAACTCATCTGAATCAAAGTTTGAACCATTGTCTGTGATGATGATGTGCAGGATTCCAAATCTGAATGTTAACCCCCTGACGAAGCTGACGGAAGTTCCCGAATCGAGGCTCTTGATGGGCTTGGCTTCAATACATTTAGTGAACTTGTCGACTGCAACAAGCAGGTGGGTGAAACCACTTCTGCCAGTCCTCAAGGGTCCAACCATATCCAACCCGCAAACGGCAAATGGCCAGACGAGTGGAATGGTCTTCAAGGCTGAAGCGGGCTTGTGAGACATGTTGGAGTAGAACTGGCAACCCTCACACTTGTCGACTATTTCCTTTGACATTTCATTTGCTCGCGGCCCGTAAAAACCTGCTCGGTATGCTTTAGCCACGATTGTCCGTGAAGACGCTTGGTGACCACAGGTCCCCGAGTGGATATCATTGAGAAACATTCGACCTTCCTCTGGGGTAATGCATCGCTGGGCAACTCTGGTCACACTTTCCCTGTATAATCGACCACTTATCACAGTGAAGGCTTTAGATTGACGGACTATCTGTCATGCTTCATTTCGTCTTTTGGAAGTTCTTTCCTAAGGATATATGCGATATACGGCACTATTCAGTCAGGGATGACGACAAAAACCTCCATGACTAAGTCGACCACAGCTGGGACTTCGACTTCAATCGGATCAGTAGAACTTTTAGGTTGTGGGGGCTCTTCTGTGAAGGGATCCTCCTGGACTGATGGTGTGTGAAGATGCTCCAAGAACACATTGCTGGGAATGGGGTCTCACTTGGAACCTATCTTTGCCAGGTCATCTGCTGCCTGATTCTTCAATCGGTGAATGTGGTGAAGCTCTAGACCTTCAAACTTCTTTTCTAACTTTCTCACTGCATTGCAATAGCCAGTCATAGCCGGGCTTCTGACATCCCACTCCTTCATTACTTGATTAACCACCAAATCTGAGTCGCCGTAGACCATTAGGCGACGGACGCCGAGTGAAATGGCCATTCGCAACCCATACAGAAGTGCTTCGTACTCAGCTTCATTGTTGGAGGAGTCAAAGTGAATCTGAAGGACATAACTGAGTTTATCACCTCGCGGGGATACTAGAACAACTCCAGCGCCAGAGCCACTCAACATCTTGGAACCATCAAAGAACATAGTCCAATGTTCCAACTGAACTTGAGTCGGCTGCTGTTGTTGAATCCACTCGACGAGGAAATCTGCTATCGCTTGGGATTTAATTGCTTTCTTTGCCTCAAACTTGATATCCAACGGAAGGAGTTCAATCGCCCACTTTGCCACTCGACCAGTTGCATCTCTATTGTTCAGAATTTCTGACAATGGAGCATCGCTGACGACTGTGATGAAGTGATCTGAGAAATAATGTGCCACCTTCTTCGAAGTCAAGTAAATTCCATAGACAAGCTTCTGATAATGCGGATATCTCTGCTTGGACGGAGTTAAGACTTCAAAAATATAGTACACTGGGCGCCGAACCTTGTAGGCTTTACCTTCTTCTTCCCGCTCGACCGTGAGCACAGTGCTGACAACTTGTCCAATGGCTGCAATATAAAGCAGTAAAGGTTCCTTGCTGATTGGAGCAGTGAGCACCGATTGGGTGGAAAGCAGGGTTTTGAGCTCTGCAAATGCTGCGTCACCGAGATGAGAGATGAATCGACTCAAACTTATCAGATTTCTTCATCAATCGGTAAAGAGGCAATGCCTTTTCACCGAGACGAGAGATGAATCGACTCAAGGCGGACAAACAACCAGTAAGCTTCTGAACGTCGTGTATGCGCACAGGGCTTTTCATTGGGAGTATTGCGCCAACTTTCTCTGGGTTAGCATCGATCCCACGTTCGGAAATGAGGAAACCGAGTAACTTTCCGCCTGGCACTCCAAATGTACACTTTGACGGGTTAAGCTTGATATCATGTCTTCTCAGGTTGGCAAAGGTTTCAGCGAGGTCGGTCAGGAGGTCGGAACCTTTTCGCGACTTAACCACGATGTCATCCATGTATGCTTCAACATTCCGACTGATTTAAGTGAGCAGGCACGTCTGTATCATACGCATGAATGTGGCGCCAGCATTCTTGAGACCAAAGGGCATGGTAACATAACAAAAGCACCCGAATGGGGTGATGAAACCTGTTTTTATTTCGTCGGGTCCATACAGTCGGATCTGATGATACCCAGAATATGCGTCCAGAAAGGACAGTCGCTCACATCCCGCGGTTGAGTCAACTATTTGATCGATGCGAGGGAGAGGGAAGTGATCTTTGGGGTAGGCCCGATTGATATGCTTGAAGTCGATACACATATGGAGTGAATCATCCTCCTTGGGAACCATGACTACATTGGCGAGCCACTCGGAGTGGTAAATCTCTCGGATGAACTCAGCTGCCAGAAGCCGAGCCACTTCCTCACCAATTTCCTTCCTTTTCTCCATGGAGGACCGTTGGATGTGTTCTTTGATAGGTCTTGCTTTTGGGTCGACTCGCAAATGGTGCTCAGCCAGTTCTCTGGGTACACCTGGCATGTCAGAAGGTTTCCATGCAAAGATGTCCCAGTTCTCACAGAGGAACTGGATGAGCGCTTCTTCCTATTTGCTGTCGAGTGTTGTTGATATATGAGTCGGAGCAGCATTGGGATCAGTCGGGTGAATGTGAACTGGTTTCGTTTCACCGGACGACTTAAATGCAGACTCTGAAGCAGGCTTCTTAGCTCTCAACAAATCACTCAGATCTGTTGTCTTCTTGTATTCCTCCATTTCTATTGTTGCCATCTGTTCATTGGCAATCTTCGAGCCCTTCAGAAAGCACTCTTCTGCTCGCTGCCGATTACCAGTGACTGTAATCATGCCCCTAGGGCCAGGCATCTTGAGCTTGAGATACACATAACACGGTCGAGCCATGAAACGGGCATACGTTGTTCTTCCCAGGATAGCAAGATAGGCACTATGAAAATCCATGACTTCAAATGTCAACTTTTCCTTCTGGTAATTCTTTGAATCACCAAAAGCCACGTCAAGAGTGATCTGACCGAGTGAATCGGCTTTCTTTCCTGGTATAACTCCGTGGAACCACATGTTACTCTCACTAAGTTTGGACATCGGAATGCCCATCCCTCAGAGGGTCTCAGCATACAAAATGTTCAATCCGCTGCCACCATCCATCAAGACTTTGGTCAGTCGGGTGCCCCCAACGACCGGGTCGACCACCAACGCTTGCCTCCCAGGAGTGGCAACATGCGGCAGGTGGTCTGACTGGTCGAATGTGATAGGAGTCTTTGACCATTTCAGATACGTCGGCGTTGCCGGAGCAACCATGTTTACTTCCTTCTTGATGACTTTCAGTCGACTTTTGCTTTCAGCATCAGCAAAAATCACTAAAGTGGAATTGATATTGGGAAACCCATCATCATCCTCTTCCTTGTCCTCATCCTTATCAGACTCCTTTTCCTTCTCACTTGGTTGCTTTTCTCGGAACTGCTGAATAAGGACTCGGCACTGCCGAGGGGTATGCTTGGGATAGATAAGATTTCCCTCTTCATCCTTCTTGATGTGAATGTGACATGGTAAATCCAACACGTCATTCCCGGCTGAATCTTTCACCTTCTTAGGGGTCCAGGGCCCTTTATGTTTTCCTTTAGGTTTCCCTTGGGTTGCGGCTGCAACCTCTCCAAGCGCCGCAGGTTCTGCTTTGCGCTTTTGCTTCCGATTGCAATTACCTCCTCCAGCGTCCTGGCTGACTGGTTTGCTCTTGCCACTGCGGAGTCGGTCTTCTTCTTCGCCGTTGGCGTACCGGGTGGCTACATCCATCATTCGAGTCAAGGACATGTCTCCTGTCCGACAGAATTTCAGGTTGAGCCCCTGATACGTCTCCAACGTATCTATAATTTTTGATTGCTCCATGCTATATTATCTACTATTTTGGACTATATTGGGCTTTATTTTGCAGTTTTATATTATTTTTGGGACTAACCTATTAACCGGAGGCCCAGCCCAGAATTGCTCTTTTTTGCCTATTTCAGTGTTTCGGAGAAACAGAATATCAAACAGAGTCCAAACGGAATAAAATCTTCGGGAACGTGATTTTCTCACCGAACGTGATCCAGGAGACTTGGACTCTATGCCAGGGAGTCAAAGAGGAGGTCACGAGGGTGCCCCCCCCCTAGGACGCGCCCCTGCCTTGTGGGCCCCTCGGTGCTCCACCGACGTACTTCTTCCTCCTATATATACACACGTACCCCCAAACGATCAGAACAGGAGCCAAAAACCTAATTCCACCGTCGCAACTTTCTATATCCACGAGATCCCATCTTGGGGCCTGTTCCGGACCTCCCCCGGAAGAGGGCCGTCATCACGGAGGGCTTCTACATCATCCTAGCCCCTCCGATGAAGTGTGAGTAGTTTACCTCAGACCTTCGGGTCCATAGTTGGTAGCTAGATGGCTTCTTCTCTCTCTTTGAATCTCAATACAAAGTTCTCCCCCTCTCTTGTGGAGATCTATTCGATGTAATCTTCTTTTTGCGGTGTGTTTGTTGAGACCGATGAATTGTGGGTTTATGATCAAGTCTATCTATGAATAATATTTGAATCTTCTCTGAATTCTTTTATGTATGATTGGTTATCTTTGCAAGTCTCTTCGAATTATCCGTTTGGTTTGGCCAACTAGATTGGTAGTTCTTGCCATGGGAGAAGTGCTTAGCTTTGGGTTCGATCTTGCGGTGTCCTTACCCAGTGACAGAAGGGGCAGCAAGGCACGTATTGCATCGTTTCCATCGAGGATAACAAGATGGGGTTTATTTCATATTGCATGAATTTATCTCTCTACATCATGTCATCTTGCTTAAGGCGTTACTCTGTTTTTAACTTAATATTCTAGATGCATGCTGGATAGCGGTCGATGAGTGGAGTAATAGTAGTAGATGCAGAATCGTTTCGGTCTACTTGTCACGAACGTGATGCCTATATACATGATCATGCCTAGATATTCTCATAACTATGCTCAATTCTGTCAATTGATCAACAGTAATTTGTTCACCCACCGTAGAATACTTATGCTCTTGAGAGAAGCCACTAGTGAAACCTATGGCCCCCGGGTCTATTCTCATCATATCAATCTCCATCACTTTAATCTTGCTTACTTTGCCTTTACTTTTTACTTTGCATCTTTATATCAAAAATACCAAAAATATTATATCTATCAGATCTTACTCTCGTAAGAGACCGTGAAGGGCTTGACAACCCCTAATCGCGTTGGTTGCGAGTAGCTATCGTTTTGTGCAGGTACGAGGGACTTGAGTGTGGCCTCCTACTGGATTGATACCTTGGTTCTCAAAAACTGAGGGAAATACTTACGCTACTCTGCTACATCATCCCTTCCTCTTCGGGGAAAACCAATGCAAGCTCAAGACGTAGCAAGAAGGATTTCTGGCGCCATTGCCGGGGAGTCTATGCAAAAAGTCAACATACCAAGTACCCATCGCAATCCCTATCTCTCGCATTACATTATTTGTCATTTGCCTCTCGTTTTCCTCTCCCCCACTTCACCCTTGCCGTTTTATTCGCCCTCTCTCTCTCTCTATCCTCCCTCTCTTTTTGCCTCTTTTTGCCCGCTTGCTTCTTGTTTGCTCGTGTGTTAGATTGCTTGTTTGTCGCGATGGCTCAACCGAGATTTGGTGATCTTCACCTTAAAAGGTTAGAGGAGATCGAAACCAACGCTAGGAAATTTATGGTTTTGCAATTTGAGCATAATAATTTCTTTAGAAACGAGCTTAAGGAACAAAAAAGTTTTATGAGTTATATGAATAAAGAGCTTGATGATATGTCTAAATAATTTGAGGGTATAAGATCCCAAATTGCTCATCTAGAAAAGATGACTGATGAAATTTCGGATATGCAAGCCACCTTAGTCAATAAGATGGCCACCAAACCGAATTCCTATGAAAATCAAGATGAAGATCTAAAAGTTATTGATGTGTCTCCAATTAAATCTTTATTTTGCAATATGAATCTTGATGAAACTGAATATGATCTTCCTTTACCTAGAAGGCGTTCTAAAAATTCGGAGTATTTAGATCTTAATGATGAAATTGATGAAAGTGGGATTGAAAGAAATAAAAATCTAGATGTTGCTAAACCCACTATATTGGATTTCAAGGAATTTAATTATGAAAGTTGCTCTTTAATTGATTGTATTTCCTTGTTGCAATTCGTGCTAAATTCTCCACATGCTTATAGTCGAAATAAAGCCTTCACCGAACATATTGTTGATGCCTTGATGCAATCTTATGAAGAAAAACTTGAGTTGAAAGTTTCTATCCCTAGAAAGCTCTATGATGAGTGGGAACCAACTATTAAAATTAAAATTAAAGATCATGAGTTTTATGCTTTGTGTGATTTGGGTGCTAGTGTCTCTACTATTCCCAAGACTTTGTGTGATTTGCTAGATTTTCGTAATTTTGATGATTGCTCTCTAAACTTGCATCTTGCGGATTCCACTATTAAGAAACCTATGGGAAGAATTAATGATGTTCTTATTGTTGCAAATAAGAATTATGTGCCCGTAGATTTCATTGTTCTTGATATAGATTGCAATCCTTCTTGCCCTATTATTCTTGGTAGACCTTTCCTTACAACGGTTGGTGCGATTATTGATATGAAGGAAGGGAATATTAGATTTCAATTTCCATTAAAAAAGGGCATGGAACACTTTCCTAGAAATAAAATAAAATTACCATATGAAACTATCATGAGAGCCACTTATGGATTGCCTACCAAAGATGGCAATACTTAGATCTATCCTCGCTTTTATGCCTAGCTAGGGGCGTTAAACGATAGCGCTTGTTGGGAGGCAACCCAATTTTATTTTTATTCCTTGCTTTTTGCTCCTGTTTAGTAATAAAGAAATTATTTAGCCTCTATTTTGGTCGTGTTTTTTGTGTTTAATTAGTGTTTGTGCCAAGTAGAACCGTTGGGAAGACTTGGGGAAAGTCTTGTTGAACTTGCTGTAAAAAACAGAAACTTTAGAGCTCACGAGAACTGCTGTCATTTTTATTTGGAGAGTGCTATTTAGTTAATTATTTTTTCAGATGATTAATAGATAAATTCCTCACGTCCATCAATTTATTTTAGAATTTTTGGGGTTCCATATCGCTAGCTACAGATTACTATAGACTGTTCTGTTTTTGACAGATTCGGTTTTTCGTGTGTTGTTTGCTTATTTTGATGAATCTATGGTTAGTAAAATAGTTTATAATCCATAGAGAAGTTGGAATAAGGTAGGTTTAACACCAATATAAATAAATAATGAGTTCATTACAGTACCTTGAAGTGGTCTTTTGTTTTCTTTCGCTAACGGAGCTCACGAGTTTTCTTCTTTGAGTTTTGTGTTGTGAAGTTTTCAAGTTTTGGGTGAATTCTTGTGATGGATTATGGAACAAGGAGTAGCAAGAGCATAAGCTTGGGGATGCCCATGGCACCCCCAAGATAATCCAAGGACACCAAAAAGTCAAAGCTTGGGGATGCCCCGGAAGGCATCCCCTCTTTCGTCCACTTCCATCGGTAATTAACTTGGAGCTATATTTTTATTCACCAACATGATATGTGTTTTTCTTGGAGTGTCTTGTATTATTTGTGTCTTTGTGTCTTAGTATGCCACAATCATCCTTTCTGTACACACCTTTTGAGAGAGCCATACATGAATTAAAATTTGATAGAATACTCTATGTGCTTCACTTATATCTTTTGAGCTAAGTAGTTTTGCTCTATGTGCTTCACTTATATCTTTTGAGCTAAATAGTTTTGCTCTATGTGCTTCACTTATATCTTTTGAGCTAAGTAGTTTTGCTCTATGTGCTTCACTTATATCTTTTGAGCGTTATAATTTTGCTCTATGTGCTTCACTTAGATCTTTTAGAGCACGGTGGTGGATTTGTTTTAAAGAAACTATTGATCTCTCATGCTTCACTTAAATTATTTTGGGAGTCTGTTAATAGCATGGTAATTTGCTTAATAATAATATGCTTGGTATTCAAGATTTGTGAAACTTTCTTTTGAGTGTGTTGAATACTAAGAAAAGATTGAAGCATGATAATTGTTTTGAGATATGGAGGTGATAATATTAAAGTCATGCTAGTTGAGTAGTTGTGAATTTAAAGAATACTTGTGTTAAAGTTTGTGATTCCCGTAGCTCGCACGTATGGTGAACCGTTATGTGATGAAGTCGGAGCATGATTTATTTATTGATTGTCTTCCTTATGAGTGGCAGTCGGGGACGAGTGATGGTCTTTTCCTACCAATCTATCCCCCTAGGAGCATGCGCGTAATACTTTGCTTTGATAACTTCTAGATTTTTGCAATAAGTATATGAGTTCTTTATCACTAATGTTGAGTCCATGGATCATACGCACTCTCACCCTTCCACCTTTGCTAGCCTCTCTAATACCGCGCACCTTTCGCCGGCATCATACACCTACCATATACCTTCCTCAAAACAGCCACCATACCTACCTATTATGGCATTTCCATAGCCATTCCGAGATATATTGCCATGCAACTTTCCACCATCTAGTTCATCATGACACATTCATCATTGTCATATTGCTTAGCATGATCATGTAGTTGACATAGTATTTGTGGCAAAGCCACTGTTCATAATTCTTTCATACTTGTCACTCTTGATTCATTGCATATCCCGGTACACCGCCGGAGGCATTCATATAGAGTCATACTTTGTTTTAGAATTGAGTTGTAATCATTGAGTTGTAAATAAATGGAAGTGTGATGATCATCATTAATAGAGCATTGTCCCAAATAAAAAAAGAGAGAAAGGCCAAATAAAAAAAGAAGGCCCAAAAAAAGAAAATAAATAAAAATGGACAATGCTAATATCTTTTTTCCACACTTGTGCTTCAAAGTAGCACCATGATATAGCGAGTCTCATATATTGTGCTTCAAAGTAGCACCATGTTCTTCATATAGAGAATCTCATATGTTGTCACTTTCATATACTAGCGGGAATTTTACATTATAGAACTTGGCTTGTATATTCCAATGATGGGCTTCCTCAAATTGCCCTAGGTCTTCGTGAGCAAGCAAGTTGGATGCACACCCACTTAGTTTCTTTTTGAGCTTTCATACATTTATAGCTCTAGTGCATCCGTTGCATGGCAATCCCTACTCACTCACATTGATATCTATTGATGGGCATCTCCATAGCCCGTTGATATGCCTAGTTGATGTGAGACTATCTTCTCCTTTTTGTCTTCTCCACAACCACCATTCTATTCCACCTATAGTGCTATATCCATGGCTCACGCTCATGTATTGCGTGAAGATTGAAAAAGTTTTGAAAAAGTTAGAGTATGAAACAATTGCATGGCTTGTCATCGGGGTTGTGCATGATTTAAATACTTTGTGTGGTGAAGATGGAGCATAGCCAAACTATATGATTTTGTAGGGATAACTTTCTTTGGCCATGTTATTTTGAGAAGACATAATTGCTTTGTTAGTATGCTTGAAGTATTATTATTTTAATATCAATATAAACTTTTGTCTTGAATCTTTCGAATCTGAATATTCATACCACAATTAAGAAGATTTGCATTGAAACTATGCCAAGTAGCACTCCGCATCAAAAATTCTTTTTTTATCATTTACCTACTCGAGGACGAGCAGGAATTAAGCTTGGGGATGCCTGATACGTCTCCAACGTATCTATAATTTTTGATTGCTCCATGCTATATTATCTACTGTTTTGGACTATATTGGGCTTTATTTTGCAGTTTTATATTATTTTTGGGACTAACCTATTAACCGGAGGCCCAGCCCAGAATTGCTCTTTTTTGCCTATTTCAGTGTTTCGGAGAAACAGAATATCAAACGGAGTCCAAACGGAATAAAATCTTCGGGAACGTGATTTTCTCACCGAACGTGATCCAGGAGACTTGGACTCTGCGCCAGGGAGTCAAAGAGGAGGTCACGAGGGTGCCCCCCCTAGGGCGCGCCCCTGCCTCGTGGGCCCCTCGGTATATATACACACGTACCCCCAAACGATCAGAACAGGAGCCAAAAACCTAATTCCACCGCCGCAACTTTCTGTATCCACGAGATCCCATCTTGGGGCCTGTTCCGGAGCTCCACCGGAAGAGGGCCGTCATCACGGAGGGCTTCTACATCATCCTAGCCCCTCCGATGAAGTGTGAGTAGTTTACCTCAGACCTTCGGGCCCATTGTTAGTAGCTAGATGGCTTCTTCTCTCTCTTTGAATCTCAATACAAAGTTCTCCCCCTCTCTTCTGGAGATCTATTCGATGTAATCTTCTTTTTGCGGTGTGTTTGTTGAGACCGATGAATTGTGGGTTTATGATCAAGTCTATCTATGAATAATATTTGAATCTTCTTTGAATTCTTTTATGTATGATTGGTTATCTTTGCAAGTCTCTTCGAATTATCCGTTTGGTTTGGCCAACTAGATTAGTAGTTCTTGCCATGGGAGAAGTGGTTAGCTTTGGGTTCGATCTTGCGGTGTCCTTACCCAGTGACAGAAGGGGCAGCAAGGCATGTATTGCATCATTGCCATCGAGGATAACAAGATGGGGTTTATTTCATATTGCATGAATTTATCTCTCTACATCATGTCATCTCGCTTAAGGCATTACTCTGTTTTTAACTTAATACTCTAGATGCATGTTGGATAGCGGTCGATGAGTGGAGTAATAGTAGTAGATGCAGAATCATTTCGGTCTACTTGTCACGGACGTGATGCCTATATACATGATCATGCCTAGATATTCTCATAACTACGCTCAATTCTGTCAATTGCTCAACAGTAATTTGTTCACCCACCGTAGAATACTTATGCTCTTGAGAGAAGCCACTAGTGAAACCTATGGCCCCCGGGTCTATTCTCATCATATCAATCTCAATCACTTTAATATTGCTTTGCTTTTTTACTTTTCCTTTAATTTTTACTTTGCATCTTTATATCAAAAATACCAAAAATATTATATCTATCAGATCTCACTCTCGTAAGTGACCGTGAAGGGCTTGACAACCCCTAATCGCGTTGGTTGCGAGTAGCTATCGTTTTGTGCAGGTACGAGGGACTTGAGTGTGGCCTCCTACTGGATTGATACCTTGGTTCTCAAAAACTGAGGGAAATACTTACGCTACTCTGCTGCATCATCCCTTCCTCTTCGGGGAAAACCAACGCAAGCTCAAGATGTAGCAGCTCCCGGTACCGAACGCCTTCCTTGAAGGCGCAGACTGCTTGATGGTGAGACACATTCTCCACGGTGTGGTGTAAAGTGTTCCACCTCTGGATGTAATCCCTCAAAGTTTCATTCGGCTTTTGCACGCAATGCTACAATTTTGTCAATCCTGCTAGCCGTTTTCACGTGCCCTCAAATGTTCTGACGAACACTCGGGCCAACTCTTACCAACTGAAAATACTGCCTGGAGCCAACTGATTCAACCAAGCTCTAGCTGACCCTTCAAGCATCAGGGGAAGATGCTTCATGGCAACTTCATCATTTCCTCCACCGATCTGCACAGCCACTCAATAGTCCTCAACCCAGGTGCCAGGCTTTGATTCACCAGTGAACTTACTGACCCCAGTCGCCAACCTAAAGTTGGGAGGGATCTCTGTAGCCCTGATGGCTCTGCTAAAACACTCGGGACCAGAAACATGTACTCTACTTCCAGTCGGGCGATCCCTGTCTTGCCCTTCTCTATGTGCCCGATTCCTGTCTACCAAACCTTGTACCAAAATGGACCTTGCGTCAAACCCTGGCTCTCTTGGGTCGACTAACCTCCTCCGCTCATCGCTGTACGGGCGCTTATCATCATAATGCCGGGGCACGTATGATTCGCCCCTCGGAGGGGGTGTAGGCACTCAACGGTGGTCATCACGGTCGAGCCAATGATCTTGCTGCTCATGGTTCCGACCCAAATACTGCCCTGACGATGCCCACGTCCCTCACGCCGCGGAGGCGGTCTTGGGCTATGAGCTGATTGAACGGTATCAGCCACCACAGATCTGCTATGGATTCTATTGCGCGACTAAGAAACTACAGTATTTTGATCTCCTGCAACTCGGAGCAGCGCTCTGATCTGCATCAAACCTCTACCAGCTTCCGACTGGGACGACTGAATAGATTCTGCTATACGGGCCACAGCGGTAAGATTCTGAATCGGAGTGCAGTATACCTGTGGTTCAGGTGGAAATAACTGTCGCTACCATCGACTGGACACTGTCGGCGGGCGCGGTTGTCGAGTGCATGCCGAAGGTTCTCCAGTCGGGTGCACTCAGCCAAAGTGGCCAAACGTGCCGCCTCCAAAGCGCGAGCCTCAGAGGACTCGCCGACAATGGGTGTGTGGAGGGCCTCCACATTGCGGCGGTGAAGTTCCTCCCTATGCTGAGAAGAGAGAGTTTTGGGGTGGCACTCTTCATGAACGCGCGATGGATCGCCGCCACCGTCGTCGCCGCCGTTGCGACGCATGCCAGGAGGACTACGAGGCGTGTCAACCATCAGGACCTCCACCGCGGGGTCACTGCTGTCGCACTCGGACAGGGTCACGATGGAGCCAGTCGACAGATTGAACAGGCCGTAGAGAGATTCGTCGGGCTCGATTGTCGCGACTTGAGGGGTATCCAACTGACGTGCCACCGCGTGCTTCACCCACCGCTGAAGCTGTGGCCGACCGGATCGCTTTTGACGGCGAGCAGCGGGGAGTGAAGATGCTGCGGGGGCCGATCGATACTAAGTCGATGGCTGCCGCAGAAGGATGCCGCGAACGCACACGCGAAAGTGCGTCGCCCCGTGGACGGGGAGCGCCTCAACGTCGAGAGGATCTTCATGAAGCCAAGCGGAGTCGTCGGCGATGAAGACGAGCGCGCCGAGATGGATCTCACGGCCCTCAGCCAAACCTCCGCCGGAAACCTTGATGAAAGGACTTGGAGAAATCGCAAACTCACCGGAAAGTTGCTAAGACACCTGCCCCACGGTGGGCGCCAACTGTCGTGGTTCTAAGTCTGACAGTAGAGTAGGGGGGTAAGGATGTCGAGGCAAGATCCTAGCTACGGTGAGATTGTGCACGCAAGATGTACGAGTTCAGGCCCTTCGCGGTGGAAGTAACAGCCCTATGTCTCCGTGCCAAGAGGCTCGGTCGACTGGATTATGCGTGAAGTTACAGGGGGTGCGAACCCTTGTGCCAGTGGAGGGGGGTGGCTTATATAGAGTGCGCCAGGACCCCAGCTGGCCCATGTTACAAGGGTTCAATGTACATAAAGAGAGGGCGTTACTGGTAACTCCAGCATTAAAGTGATATAAATGATCCTTAAATCTAAGGAGTGAATGCCTGTCCATTGCTGTCTGGGGTGACTTTAGGCCTTCTGTACTCCGAGTGATTTCTTGTATGGTCGAGTGATGATATGCTTGTCAAATGGAATTGGGGTATCCGAATGAAGATGTTGGTCGAGTGGGCATGCACTCAAGTAATTCCAGTCAGTAGAATCTTCTGTCCTTTGATTGTCCTTTGATTGTCCTTTGACTGTAGGGCAGCGTCCTTGGGAGGGGCGTTTAGATCGGGTCTACTTCCCTACCCTAGGTGCACGGCACCATCACTGGGGGGTTACCAGAACCCCCCGGAGGGTTAATGGGCCTTCATGGGCCTTAGTGTAAGAGAGGAGGAGGCGGCCAGGTGGTGGCGTGCGCCCCCCAAGCCCAATCCATATTGGGGGGAGGCGGCCCCCCTTTCCTTCTCTACCTCTTCCTCTTTCCTTCCCCTCCTAGTTGGACTAGGAAAGGGGGGAACCTACTCCTAGTAGGAGTAGGATTCCCCCCCTTGGGGCACGCCCCATGAGGTCGGCCAGCCACCTCCTCCCCTCCTTTATATACGGGGGAGGGGGCACCCCATAGAGACACAAGTTAATTTCTTTGCCGTGTGCGGTGCCCCCCTCCACAGATTTCCACCTCGGTCATATTGTCGTAGTGCTTAGGCAAAGCCCTGCGTATGAAAATTCATCATCACCGTCAACATGTCGTCGTGCTAACGAAACTCTCCCTCGGCCTCAGCTGGATCTAGAGTTCGAGGGACGTCACCGAGCTGAATGTGTGCACATCGCGGAGGTGTCGTGCATTCGGTACTTGATCGGTTGGATCGCGAAGACGTTCGACTACATCAACCGCGTTACTCAACTCTTCCTCTTTCGGTATACGAGGGTACATAGACACACTCTCCCCTCTCATTGTTATGCATCTCGTAGATAGATCTTACGTGATCGTAGGAAATTTTTTGAAATACTGCGTTCCCCAACAGTGGCATCCGAGCCAGGTCTATGCGTAGATGTTATATGCACGAGTAGAACACAAAGGAGTTGTGGGCGTAGGTATATACATATTGCTTGCCGTCACTAGTTGTTTCTTGATTCGGCGGTATTGTTGGATGAAGCGGCCCGGACCGACATTACATGACTGCGTTCATGAGACTGGTTCTACCGACGTGCTTTGCACACAGGTGGCTGGCGAGTGTCTGTTTCTCCTACTTTACTTGAATCGGATTTAATGAACAGGGTTCTTTCTGAAGATCAAAAAGCAATCACTATACCACATTGTGGTTTTTATGCCGTAGGTAAGAACGGTTCTTGTTAAGCCCGTAGCAGCCGCGTAAAACTTGCAACAACAAAGTAGAGGACGTCTAACTTGTTTTTGCAAGGTATGTTGTGACGTGATATGGTCAAGACATGATTATATAAATTGTTGTATGAGATGATCATGTTTTGTAACACAGTTATCGGCAACTGGCAGGATCCATAAGGTTGTCGCTTTATTGTATGAATTGCAATCGCCATGTAATTGCTTTACTTTATCACTAAGCGGTAGCGATAGTCATGGAAGCAATAGTTGGCGAGACAACAACGATGCTACGATGGAGATCAAGGTGTCAAGCCGGTGACGATGGTGATCATAACGATGCTTTGGAGATGGAGATCAAAGGCACAAGATGATGATGGCCATATCATATCACTTATATTGATTGCATGTGATGTTTATCCTTTATGCATCTTACTTTGCTTAGTATGACGGTAGCATCATAAGTTGATCTCTCAATAAATTTCAAGGTATGAGTGTTCTCCCTGAGTATGCACCGTTGCTACAGTTCATCGTGCCGAGACACCACGTGATGATCGGGTGTGATAAGCTCTACGCTCACATACAACGGGTACAAGACAGTTTTGCACAAGCAGAATACTCGGGTTAAACTTGACGAGCCTTGCATATGCAGATATGGCCTCGGAACACTAAGACCGAAAGGTCGAGCGTGAATCATATAGTAGATATGATCAACATAGTGATGTTCACCATTGAAAACTACTCCATCTCACGTGATGACCGGACATGGTTTAGTTTATATGGATCATGTAATCATTTAGATGACTAGAGGGATGTTTATCTAAGTGCGAGTTCTGAAGTAATATGATTAATTGAACTTTAATTTATCATGAACTTAGTACCTGATAGTATTTTGCATGTCTATGTTGTTGTAGATAAATGGCCATGTTGTTGTTTCGTTGAATTTTAATGCGTCCCTAGAGAAAGCTAAGTTGAAAGATGATGGTAGCAACTACACGGACTCGGTTCGTAACTTGAGGATTATCCTCATTGCTGCACAGAAGAATTACGTCCTGGAAGCATCGCTAGGTGCAAAGCCCGCTGCATGAGCAACACCAGATGTTATGAACGTCTGGCAGAGCAAAGCTGATGACTACTCGATAGTTCAGTGTGCCATGCTATACGGCTTAGAATCGGGACTTCAACGACGTTTTGAACGTCATGGAGCATATGAGATGTTCCAGGAGTTGAAGTTAATATTTCAAGCAAATTCCCGGATTGAGAGATATGAAGTCTCCAATAAGTTCTACAACTGCAAGACGGAGGAGAATAGTTCTGTCAGTGAACATATACTCAGAATGTCTGGGTACCACAACCACTTGACTCAACTGGGAGTTAGTCTTCCTGATGATAGTGTCATCGACAGAGTTCTTCAATCACTGCCACCAAGCTACAAAAGCTTCATGATGAACTATAATATGCAAGGGATGGATAAGACAATTCCCAAGCTCTTCGCGATGCTAAAAGCTGCGGAGGTATAAATCAAGAAGGAGCATCAAGTGTTGATGGTCAACAAGACCACTAGTTTCAAGAAGAAGGGAAAAGGGAAGAAGGGCAAAGGGAAGAAGGGGAACTTCAAAAAGAACGGCAAGCAAGTTGCTTCTTAAGTGAAGAAGCCCAAGTCTGGACCTAAGCCTGAGACTGAGTGCTTCTACTTCAAAGGGACTGGTCAATGGAAGCGGAACTGCCCCAAGTATTTGGCGGATAAGAAGGATGGCAAAGTGAAAGGTATATTTGATATACATGTTATTGATGTGTACCTTACTAATGCTCGCAGTAGCACCTAGGTATTTGATACTGGTTCTGTTGCTAATATTTGCAACTCGAAACAGGGGCTACGGATTAAGCGAAGATTGGCTAAGGACGTGGTGACGATGCGTGTGGGAAATGGTTCCAAAGTCGATGTGATCGCCATCGGCATGCTACCTCTACATCTACCTTCGAGATTAGTTTTAGACCTGAATAATTGTTATTTGGGGCCAGCGTTAAGCATGAACATTATATCTGGATCTTGTTTGATGCGAGACGGTTATTCATCTAAATCAGAGAATAATGGTTGTTCTATTTATATGAGTAATATCTTTTATGGTCATGCACCCTTGATGAGTGGTCTATTTTTACTAAATATTGATAGTAGTGATACACATATTCATAGTATTGAAGCCAAAATATATAAGTTTAATAATGATAGTGCAACTTATTTGTGGCACTGCCGTTTAGGTCATATTGGTGTAAAACGCATGAAGAAACTCCATGCTGATGGGCTTTTGGAATCACTTGATTATGAATCACTTGATGCTTACGAACCATGCCTCATGGGCAAGATGACTAAGACTCCGTTCTCCGGAACAATGGAACGAGCAACAGACTTATTGGAAATAATACATACTGATGTATGCGGTCCGATGAGTGTTGATGCTTGTGGCGGGTATCGTTATTTTCTGACCTTCACCGATGATTTGAGCAGATATGGGTATGTCTACTTGATGAAACATAACTCTGAAACATTTGAAAAGTTTGAAGAATTTCAAAGTGAAGTGAAAAATCATCGTAACAAGAAGATTAAGTTTCTACGATCTGATCATGGAGGTGAATATTTGAGTTATGAGTTTTGTCTTCATTTGAAACAATGCGGAATAGTTTTGCAACTCACGCCACCTGGAACACCATAGCGTAATGGTGTGTCCGAACATCGTAACCGCACTTTATTAGATATGGTGTGATCTATGATGTCTCTTACTGATTTGCCGCTATCGTTTTGGGGTTATGCTTTAGAGACGGCTGCATTCACGTTAAATAGGTCACCATTGAAATCCGTTGAGACGACACCATATGAATTGTGGTTTGACAAGAAACCCAAGTTGCCATTTCTTAAAGTTTGGGGTTGCGATGCTTATGTGAAAAAGCTTCAACCTGATAAGCTCGAACCCAAATCGTAGAAATGTATCTTCATAGAATACACAAAGGAGACTGTTGGGTACACCTTCTATCATAGATCCGAAGGCAAGATATTCGTTTCTAAGAATGGATCCTTTCTAGAGAAGGTGTTTCTCTCGAAAGAAGTGAGTGGGACGAAAGTAGAACTTGATGAGGTAATTGTACCTTCTCCCTTATTGGAAAGTAGTTTCGTCATAGAAATTAGTTCCATTGATTCCTACACCAATTAGTGAGGAAGCTAATGATGATGATCATGAAACTTCTGATCTAGTTACTACTGAACCTCGTAGGTCAACCAGAGTAAGATCCGCACCAGAGTGGTACGGTAATCCTGTTCTGGAAGTCATGTTACTTGACGATGACGAACCTCCGAACTATGAGGAAGCAATGATGAGCCCAGATTCCACAAAATGGCTTGAGGCCGTGAAATCTAAGATGGGATCCATGTATGAGAACAAAGTGTGGACTTTGGTTGACTTGCCCGATGATCGGCAAGCCATAGAGAATAAATGGATCTTCAAGAAGAAGACTGACATTGACGGTAATGTTACTGTCTACAAAGCTCGACTTGTTGCGAAAGGTTTTCGACAAGTTCAAGGAGTTGACTATGATGAGACCTTCTCACTCGTAGCGATGCTTAAGTCTGTCCGAATCGTTATAGCAATTGTTGCATTTTATGATTATGAAATTTGGCAAATGGATGTCAAAAGTGCATTCCTTAATGGATATCTTAAAAAAGAGTTGTGTATGATGCAACCAGAAGGTTTTGTCGATCCAAAAGGTGCTAACAGAGTGTGTAAGCTCTAGCAATCCATTTATGGACTGGTGCAAGCATCTCGGAGTTGGAATATACGCTTTGATAGTGTGATCAAAGCATATGGTTTTATACAGACTTTTGGAGAAGCCTGTATTTACAAGAAAGTGAGTGGGACCTCTATAGCATTTCTGATATTATATGTGGATGACATATTGTTGATGTGACGCCCGGATAATCAAACTACAGTAAACCTCTGCTAATGGTGCCACGTCACCTCGGTTACTGTTGATAAACTCGAGTTAGTTCAAAAACGATTCAAATTAAACTTTAAAATATAGGCAAACAGTAAAATTTTCAAATATCAAAACTAAAATGTTCGGGTTGTGTCAAATAAATCGTAAGTAATTATGGTGGAGAAACCAAACTCTAAAGAAGTGTTTAAAGGCTCCAAAATAATTATGGCAGTAGCAAAAACAATTAATTACATGCCTTTTACAATTAATAAAATACTAAACAGTTTTATTTTATCACCAAACTTTTTGTGGCATCGGGGCATTTTGAAACACTAATTTGGGTACTACTTATATATTTTATAAAACAAATATGTATAGAAAATAAAATAGAAAACTAATAAAAGAAAAAGAAATTACTAAAACAGAAAAGAAAAGAACCCCCCCCCCCCGCTCCCCATGGGCCTCGGCCCACCCACCCAACCAGCTCGCCGGCCCAGCCGGCGCCCCACTCCCTTATCCCCTGGTGCTGAAACCCTAACCTCCCCTAACCACACCACTTCCCCCACTCCCTCGTTCTCTCCTCCCCCTTCCCGATCCAAACTGGATCAGGGAAACGATCCCCTCGCTCCTCTTCCCCCTGATCGGATCTAGGTCGGGGCAACGGGCCCCGGATGCCATCGCCTCTCTTCTTCGCCCTCCCTCCATCGAGCACAGGACCCCGCCTCCTCGATGCATCACCGGCGCCGCCTCGCCCCTCGCTCGCCGGCGTCCTCACCCTCCTCCCCGTTCCTTGACCAGAAAAGGCCACCCCGACGTCGCCATCCGCCGCACCGCGCCGGAAACGCATCTCTGCCCCCTCCATCGAGCATGCCGTTGCACAACTACAGGGCCGGTGAGGACCTCCCCGTCCAACCCCATCTTCCCTCCCTACGGTCACCACGCTCACCGCACGCGCTGCACGACCGTTGCCGTGCTCTGCCGCCCGCATCGGTGCCTCGTTCTCGCCCAGCACTCGCGGCCACCGCGCCCTCCTCCGCATGCGCACGCCCCAGCCTTCACTTGCTCGCCCCGCGCGCGCCACGCGCCCCCTGCCGCTCGCAACACCTTCGGTCACCTGCGCGTGTGTTCGCCGCTCCTGCCGCCCGCCTCCAACCGCCGGCGTGCTTCCCATCCGTGTTGTCGCGGTTGCTGCTGCCCTCCCGCCGCAGCTGCAGCTTGAGCCTGCCGTGGCTGCCCCGTTGCCCTTGCCCACTCCGGCTGGCCACCTCTCGTCGCGGCCGTGCCGAGCCACTCCGGCCAGCCTTCTCCTGCTGCGCCCCGCCCCCGGTGGCCTCGTCCCCCCCTTCGCCCCGGTCGGGCTCGGCCTCGCATGGGTTGCGCCCGCAACCCGCACACCCGCAAAAGCCCCTGGGGCCTATGACAGGTGGGCCTAGCCCCAGAACATTATAAAAAAAGAATTAAAAAATTAATTTAATAAATAAAATATTAATTATTTAATTAATAAATTAATTAACTTAATTAACTTAATTAATTGTGTTTAATAAACCTAATTAATTAACTAACCTAACTAACTGTTAATTAAACTAATTAATTTGGTTAATTAGTTAACACGTAATGACATGCGGGACCTACATGTCAGATTGACCCAGTCAATGCTGTTGACTGCTGACGTCATGCTGACGTCATGATGAAGTCAGCATACACTATTCTGGATAATGTTAAATTAAATTAATTAAATAAATTCCAGAAAATGATTTAAAACTTTAAAAATTAATATAAAATAAACCGTAGCTCGGATGAAAAAACTTTGTACATGAAAGTTGCTCAGAACGACAGGACGAATCCGGATACGTAGTCCGTTCGTCCGTCACACATCCCTAGCATAGTGAACATGCAACTTTCCCCCTCCGGTTCGTCTGTCCGAAAATGCGAAACACCGGGGATATTTTCCCTGATGTTTCCCCCCTTCACTGGTATCACCTCATACCGCGTTAGGGAACCCCTAGCACCGCTACTTGCCATGTCATGCATCGCCATGCATTTGTTTGTATTATATTTATTGTTTCTTCCCCCTCTTCTCTCGCTAGACACCGAGACCGACGCCGCCGCTACCCAGTACGACTACGGAGTTGACGACCCCTCTCTCTTGCCAGAGCAACCAAGCAAGCCCCCCTGATCACCAGATATCGCCTATTCTCTTCTATACTGCTTGCATTAGAGTAGTGTAGCATGTTACTGCTTTCCGTTAATCCTATTCTGATGCATAGCCTGTCATTGTTGCTGCAGCTGTTGATACCTTACCTGCAATCCTAAATGCTTAGTATAGGATGCTAGTTTACCATCAGTGGCCCTACATTCTTGTCTGTCTGCCATGCTATACTATCGGATCGTGATAACTTGGGAGGTGGTCACGAGTATATACTTATACATAATATATGATACTTGTTGTGATTAATGTTGGGTCGGCTCGTAGTACCTGCGGGTGACTCCGATGTTGGGGGCTGAAGGGGCAGGTGGCTCCATCCCGGTAGAGATGGGCCTGAGTTCCCGGAGGCCCCCGACGGTTACTTTGTGGCAGAGCGACAGGGCAGGTTGAGACCACCTAGGAGAGAGGTGGGCCTGGCCCTGGTCGGCGTCCGTGGTTATTTCAAAATAACACGCTTAACGAGATCTTGGTATTTGATCTGAGTCTGGCCACTGGCCTATACGCACTAACCATCTACGCGGGGACAGTTATGGGCACTCGACGTCGTGGTATTAGCCGAAGCCTTCGTGACGTCAGTGACTAAGCGGCGTGCGCCGGGTTGGACCGCGTAACGCAACTTCCTTAATAATGGAGGTTGCTAGGTCTGCTCTCTGGCCGCGTACGCAACGTGCGGGTGTGCAATGGGCGATGGGCCCAGACCCCTGCGCCATAGGATTTAGACCGGCGTGCTGACGTCTCTATTGTGCCTAGGTAGGGCTGCGACGTGTTGATCTTCCGAGGCCAGGCATGACCCAGAAAAGTGTGTCCGGACAAAGGGGATCAAGCGTGTTGGGAAATGTGGTGCACCCCTGCAGGGAAGTTGATCTATTCGAATAGTCGTGTCCCTCGGTAAAAGGACGACCCGGAGTTGTACCTTGACCTTATGACAACTAGAACCGGATACTTAATAAAACACCCCCTTCCAAGTGCCAGATACAACCGGTGATCGCTCTCTCACAGGGCGACGAGGGGAGGATCATCGGTTAGGATTATGCTACACGATGCTACTTGGTGAACTTACCATCTACTCTCTTCTCCTGCTGCAAGATGGAGGTTACCAGAAGCGTAGTCTTCAAAAGGACTAGCTATCCCCTCTTATCCGGCATTCTGCAGTTCAGTCCACATATGATACCCTTATTCCATTTGATACCAATGCATACATATGTAGTGTAGCTCCTTGCTTGCGAGTACTTTGGATGAGTACTCACGGTTGCTTTTCTCCCCCTTTTCCCCTTTCCTATATCCGACTGCTGCAACCAGACGTTGGAGTCCAGGAGCCAGACGCCACCGTTGATGACGACTACTACTACTCGGGAGGTGCCTACTACTACGTGCAGCCTGCTGACGACGACCAGGAGTAGTTTAGGTGGATCCCAGGTAGGAGGTCGGCGCCTCTTTTGATCTGTATCTCAGTTTGTGCTAGCCTTCTTAAGGAAAACTTGTTTAACTTATGTCTGTACTCAGATATTGTTGCTTCCGCTGACTCGTCTATGATCGAGCTCTTGTATTCGAGCCTTCGAGGCCCCTGGCTTGTAATATGATGCTTGTATGACTTATTTTATTTGTAGAGTTGTGTTGTGATATCTTCCCGTGAGTCCCTGATCTTGATCATACACGTTGATTAGTGTATGGTCAAATCGGGGGCGTCACAAGTTGGTATCAGAGCCAACTGCCTGTAGGAATCCCCCTTCCAACTCCTTGGCCGAAGTCGAGTCTAGTCATTGAAAAACTTTTACTAACATGACTGTGTGGCTTGCGGGCCCATGTCGCCATTGGGTGGTATTAGGATCTTTTATTCCTCGACCTATACTCTGGGACTCTGATCTCTCTTCTATTCGGGTTAAATGATTTTCCTAAAATCTAACTCTAGGTTCTCGTTACCACTTCCTGCCGGAGAGCCCCTTCTTTACAGATGATCGACTGCTTCACCAGAAGATTCCGAAGATAATCTTTGATGTTCTCTCGAGACACTTGTGCCCACCGCCTTGGCAAATTCCCTACCACTGTTATATTATTATGGATAACTACCTACACTTGTCCTTTCAATCCCATTGATCTTGTTAATACAAGATACCTCAAAAATCCTCTCTATTGTTCCGAGAATACTTTGTGCTACTGCCTTGTAGTTCCTTGCCGCATAAATACCCCTACGGATAATTCCTCGCACTTATCGAGTATCCGCTCTTTCCTAGTTGTTCATGTGTTCCACAAAAGTTTTCGAAATACCATTCGATCTTCCAAAAATCCTGAGCATCCTCTTGCTCTTGAAATTCTTGCTTGCTTGCATTATGGTCAATCCCATAAGTCTCGTAATCTTATTGGCATCTATTGTCATTATCATTTTGAGTCCGTTGATTCAATTTGTTACGAATGCTTGCAGTCCTCAATTAGATCCTAGAATTCATCCTTCCGGCTCAGACGTCATTTTAAACATGAGTTGGATCTTGACCAATCAAATTGTCGTCGATTGTACCCCTAAGCTTACTCAACTTATCCATCCTTAATCAGAGCGTTTACTTTTGATACTTTGATTGGAAATCTTAATTCCTTTGCCTTGAGCTTTGAATTAGTCATTTGTTTCTATAATCCAAGCCCTTGCTTTGTTTTGTCCTCTGATCATGTGCCGATACTCACATCAGCTCCATTATGGACCGGCAGATCCTATTGGATTTTATCCAACAGCGTCCTTCATATTCAATAACCTTGTGAGCCTTCCCTCGGATACATAATGCCTTTGGTAAATTGTATCCTCTACTTTCTCAACCTTGCTCTGCTTTCGAGCTGGTGATATTTACTCTTGAATCTTGTGGTATATGTTTCTAAGATGTCCCGATGGGTTGAACCTATACCTTCTCTAAAACTGTGTGAACCTGAAAGTTTTCACTAGTCATACTCTTCTGGTGATTCGCCAGATAAAATTTTAACACTACAACTTCTTCGAAGACGAGAAGAGAATGAAAGGTTATGCACTAAACAAGTGGGAGTCGACCTTCAACTTGTGTTCATGCCCATGGAAACGATGTAGATCTTATCATTAAAGCTTCTCTTAAAATTATTTGCCCCTTTGGTATAAGTTTATCTTATATCTGGGATTTGGTCCTTTGCAACCGTGGTTCCGACCATGATTGTTGTTCTTTGATCCCATTTCCCGGGCAAGTTGAAGTACTTGTCCTCTATAGATCAATATACCTACCCAACCTCTATTCTGCTCTACCTTCGAGTATACCCCCTGGTATCTCGAGGATATCATGCCAATGCACTACATCTTATGAATTGGTGCTGGAGTAATACCTTCCCCTGTCATAGTCACTCCACGGGTCTGGGTTGTCGTCAACCGAGAACACCGATTTGTGAATCGAATCAACACTGAGATTCAGTATTCCCAGTACTTTGTTGTTGAGAAGTTTAATACTCCATCACGTCACTCCTAGCCTGATCGGCTACATCATTATCGTGCCAATTTTAACTATGCTACCTAGTCCTTAATCCCGGAGCACAACTTTCGATGATGAGCTAAACTTACGTCGATCTTCCTTGTCATATCATTTCGCCTTGAACATCAAGCTTGATTTTGAGTTTGTGTCGTACCCTTGGTTCCAATAACCTTTCGCTTCATCAGTCCTTTGACTTGATGTCATTGCTGTTCGATTATATCTTCATGAAACCTCTCGACAAATGTGTCGTGATCATCATCTACATTCTGAGCTTTTCCAAGATGTCAATCAAATTCATGATGAGAGATATCATCCTTACCCCTCGATGATTTGTGTTATCATCGACCACTTTATTGCCTTCCCACCAACACAAGCTTGTTCATGGTTGGTGTTATACCTTGAGTTCCTTGCTATCCAGCAATTGTTCTTCTTTACCTTGGAACATTAACATCTCTTATGTCATCTATGTTGTGAGAATTTCACCACCTCTTAAAAATTCTTGGTACAGTGATGCTTCTCGCCATCACCATTCTTTTCTTAGTCCCCGTGATTGAGTGAACTCTGTTGTGCGAATTTATTATCTCTAGCTACCCTATTGCTTCAGAGTTAATGGACAATAATACCAATTTGGTGTGTTGGTTGCTCAATCGCCATTCTGACGTTGGTCGTGCAACCCAGCCCATATTTTGGGTACACCTTTCAACCAATGTTTAATTGTGTATGTTTTCCTCGAGCATATTTCATTATATCATTTAATCTGACAAATGTTATCTCCTTATCCACATAACTATGGAGATCCATCTTTTTGGATACCTCGTTGAATTATCGCTGAGTCCATCAGCCACCTCCTCATCCTCTCCTTGGCTTAATGATGAACCCTTGTTCAGAACTCGCTTCCATAGTTCATTTCTCAAGAATCATATAATGTCATCTTGTCAATTGTGTTGCACCTTTTCTTCTCAGGCATCCTAAGTCTGAGATATCCTAACACCAATCAGATCTGAAGCTCTGTCAGATTTGATGGTTGGAACATTTTTCCAAGAGTTATAACATTGGTCTTTATATGACCCGGTTAGGTGATGTCATGCCTAGCACACCTGGCTGGAGGGCCTATTGTTATAGTTCTTCCTTTTAGCAATGTTAACCATTCTTCCATGAGGAAATTGAAGGACTTTTTCTATAAGTTGTTCCTGATGAATCCATTGAGTATCCAAAGTCCGACCTTTGCTTGAAGACCATGCAATGCTATCTCGAAGCATGTCTGTGGTACTCTGATTTTCAACAAGAACATTTGAAGCCCAATGCTAAATGTTTCTTGCTCTATTATCCAAACACCATTTTATGGTTAATGTCATGAAATTTTTCTCCCCTTACCTAAAGGGTTTTCTACATCATATCCTGTCATCGATATCATGCTCTGCTTGTCCTTGGGAAGGATATACCCCTGAAATATGTGTTTAGACACATTGTCCTTTCATGGTTCTGTTTAAACCTGATAATCATATTTTCCTTTCCATTGTTTGGTTTAACCTTTCTTGTGATCTATATGATCTAGGAAGTAATATTCCCCTGCTTTTGTAAACCCCTTGATGTACAATTCTGTCAAAAAGACCCTGTTACTTTTGTTGATGACATTCCGGTAACCATTGATGGATGAGAACTTTGCCTACTGGTCTGCCTCGTTCAACGAGCAGGAAAATGGTTCTCTTCGTCCTTCGCCCTTGGTACCGATGTTGTTGCCGACCTAACCGACAGACTATCCTCTGACATGCCTTGCTTACATGATCATGCAAGATGTCACCGACCTTCCTACTTTTAACCACATGGTGGGCCTATAACCCACAGTTCCACAGGATCGAAACCTGACTCTCCTGTACACCTTGTTGACAAAGTTATCCCTTGCTCTTGGTTTCATAGGTAATTCGCAAGCCACCTTCCTAGTGATCTATTCTAGTATCAGACGCGATACTTACTCTCGCTGCTCTAAACCCCTGCTCACTCTGGTTCAGACATCGAGCAACTATCTATCCGCTTGGAACCTCTTATTGTACCTTCGTACCTTACTCTTGATGTATTTTATATGTTCAACTCGAGAGATAATCTCATGCTCATTCATGGGTTAACCCCAGATTGTTTCCCTCATAAACATTCTGTCGTAGCCGAGCTGTCCCTTACCTATTCGTAAGTACGTTGGAGTTCCCGAAGAAAATGACGACTTCATCATGATGACCTGAAGCAGAGGAAGAAGACATCAACGTAATGGATCAACCTCTTCGAGAAGAGCAACTAAGACCGAGAAGAAGTGTTAGAATTTCGTAACCTATTCTTCCCCCTTACTCCCCTCTTAAATCTCGGGACGAGATTTCTTGTAGTGGAGGAGAATTGTGACGCCCGGATAATCAAGCTACAGTAAACCTCTGCTAATGGTGCCACGTCACCTCGGTTACTGTTGATAAACTCGAGTTAGTTCAAAAACGATTCAAATTAAAATTTAAAATATAGGCAAACAGTAAAATTTTCAAATATAAAACTAAAATGTTCGGGTTGTGTCAAATAAATCGTAAGTAATTATGGTGGAGAAACCAAACACTGAAGAAGTGTTTAAAGGCTCTAAAATAATTATGGCAGTAGCAAAAACAATTAATTACATGCCTTTTACAATTAATAAAATACTAAAGAGTTTTATTTTATCACCAAACTTTTTGTGGCATCGGGGCATTTTGAAACACTAATTTGGGTACTACTTATATATTTTATAAAACAAATATGTATAGAAAATAAAATAGAAAACTAATAAAAGAAAAAGAAATTACTAAAACAGAAAAGAAAAGAACCCCCCCCCCCCGCTCCCCATGGGCCTCGGCCCACCCACCCAACCAGCCCACCGGCCCAGCCGGCGCCCCACTCCCTTATCCCCTGGTGCTGAAACCCTAACCTCCCCTAACCACACCACTTCCCCCACTCCCTCGTTCTCTCCTCCCCCTTCCCGATCCAAACTGGATCAGGGAAACGATCCCCTCGCTCCTCTTCCCCCCGATCGGATCTAGGCCGGGGCAACGGGCCCCGGATGCCATCGCCTCTCTTCTTCGCCCTCCCTCCATCGAGCACAGGACCCCGCCTCCTCGATGCATCACCGGCGCCGCCTCGCCCCTCGCTCGCCGGCGTCCTCACCCTCCTCCCCGTTCCTTGACCGGAAAAGGCCACCCCGACGTTGCCATCCGCCGCACCGCGCCGGAAACGCATCTCCGCCCCCTCCATCGAGCATGCCGTTGCACAACTACAGGGCCGATGAGGACCTCCCCGTCCAACCCCATCTTCCCTCCCTACGGTCACCACGCTCACCGCACGCGCTGCACGACCGTTGCCGTGCTCTGCCGCCCGCATCGGTGCCTCGTTCTCGCCCAGCACTCGCGGCCACCGCGCCCTCCTCCGCATGCGCACGCCCCAGCCTTCACTTGCTCGCCCCGCGCGCGCCACGCGCCCCCTGCCGCTCGCAACACCTTCGGTCACCTGCGCGTGTGTTCGCCGCTCCTGCCGCCCGCCTCCAACCGCCGGCGTGCTTCCCATCCGTGTTGTCGCGGTTGCTGCTGCCCTCCCGCCGCAGCTGCAGCTTGAGCCTGCCGTGGCTGCCCCGTTGCCCTTGCCCACTCCGGCTGGCCACCTCTCGTCGCGGCCGTGCCGAGCCACTCCGGCCAGCCTTCTCCTGCTGCGCCCCGCCCCCGGTGGCCTCGTCCCCCCCTTCGCCCCGGTCGGGCTCGGCCTCGCATGGGTTGCGCCCGCAACCCGCACACCCGCAAAGGCCCCTGGGGCCTATGACAGGTGGGCCTAGCCCCAGAACATTATAAAAAAAGAATTAATAAATTAATAAATAAATAAAATATTAATTATTTAATTAATAAATTAATTAAATTAATTAACTTAATTAATTGTGTTTAATAAACCTAATTAATTAACTAACCTAACTAACTGTTAATTAAACTAATTAATTTGGTTAATTAGTTAACACGTAATGACATGCGGGACCTACATGTCAGATTGACCCAGTCAATGCTGTTGACTGCTGACGTCATGCTGACGTCATGATGAAGTCAGCATACACTATTCTGGATAATGTTAAATTAAATTAATTAAATAAATTCCAGAAAATGATTTAAAACTTTAAAAATTAATATAAAATAAACCGTAGCTCGGATGAAAAAACTTTGTACATGAAAGTTGCTCAGAACGACAGGACGAATCCGGATACGCAGTCCGTTCGTCCGTCACACATCCCTAGCATAGTGAACATGTAACTTTCCCCCTCCGGTTCGTCTGTCCGAAAATGCGAAACACCGGGGATATTTTCCCTGATGTTTCCCCCCTTCACTGGTATCACCTCATACCGTGTTAGGGAACCCCTAGCACCGCTACTTGCCATGTCATGCATCGCCATGCATTTGTTTGTATTATATTTATTGTTTCTTCCCCCTCTTCTCTCGCTAGACACCGAGACCGACGCCGCTGCTACCCAGTACGACTACGGAGTTGACGACCCCTCTCTCTTGCCAGAGCAACCAGGCAAGCCCCCCTGATCACCAGATATCGCCTATTCTCTTCTATACTGCTTGCATTAGAGTAGTGTAGCATGTTACTGCTTTCCGTTAATCCTATTCTGATGCATAGCCTGTCATTGTTGCTGCAGCTGTTGATACCTTACCTGCAATCCTAAATTGATAGAGGCGAGGGTCCCGATCTTTCGATGAGATGATAACTATCGATTTGGTGGAGACGACTTTGATGATCCGACTACAAACGTGCACGACGTTGCGCCTTAGCAATCAGTAAACCAATCTCCTGAGGTTACTGACGATGCCGGAAGCACGGTCAGCCTGACCACGAAGGTCTATTCCTGCAAGCACGAAGAACGAGCAAGAATATGATAAAGCAATCTGAATATTGCAAATATATATGAGGTATTGATAATGGTGGGGATCCGTAAGCGGTCTTGGTCTGGTCGTTGGACACAAACGAAGTACACAAAGTTGCAATGGCTAACTTTTAACTAAACAAATCCCAAGTATAAACGAAGCCTTAAGGGCTATATATATATATATAGGGAAAAGAGAGGGGATTTTGTCCACCCTTGGCAAGGTGGGACTAAAACACCTCCTAAGTCGTTTCCCCTATAATATGGACTCTAAAAATAGATTACATGGGCCTGGCCCAAAATAAGGTGGCGCAACACCAATAATAAGCTATGGAGGAAATTTATGAAAGGCCATCTTGTATATTTCGTCCATCTTCTTGTGTGTCATCATGGTGGCTTCAAAGTCCGGAAATCTCCACTTGAACCTCCGTTCTTGTTCTCTTTGCACGCACCTTCATCTCCGTGCTTGACCATGCTCCAGTGTTCATCCTTGTCCGTGCTAGGCCCTTCAATTGCAAGCAACACAAATGTATCTAAGTTAGGCAGCATCATATTCTCATGAACACTAGAAACATTACCAAGAAACGAAAGTACCTGATAATTTAATTGGCGTATCTGAGCTCTACAACTGTTCCAAGAGGTAAAACAACAAGGGATATGGGTGTAACTGTGGTAGCCATGTCCTCATCATCCTCCCCTTCTTGAAAACAAAGCCGTCCTCGGCGTTGCTTAATCTGAAATATGGCTAACAATAGAGACAAGGTGTACACGTTGTATATGTATATGTCATCCATTTTAACTGATCTCAGTTGTGGCACATGTGACACAGTTATACAAGAGCACCCTTCAAAAGTCATGAAAAATAAAGCCAACATATTATCACAAGAAGTCAAAGGCATGAAAATATTGCAACTCAGTTTGCACATATAAGTGAAGCTCTTATTCATAATAAAAGATTGGCAATGCTCATCATTAAACCATCCCAACCTTGATGAACCATCACCAAGATTAGAGGTCATATCAAAATGATTAAACATTGGCACAACTATTTTCAAACGTATTTGATCCAAATCTGATCTTTTCACTGATTCACATGGTTCTTTTGCATCAATAGTTAATTCAATGGGTTCACTCAAAATTATTTGATCACATGGCAAAGTCAAATCATGAACATAGTCCTCTAAAATAGCTGGTGTGATCAAAGTAGTGGGTCGCTCATCGCATGGTTCATTTAAATTGACAAGGAATTCATCATACTCATGTGGAGGTGGAAGATCGGTACCTTTGTCATTACCTCTTATGATCAACAAACATGATGTAGGCACTCTAGGTGGCGATACGTCACATGGTGGAGCTGATGTAGTGCTCTCAACAATGGATGTTGTTGCCATAGGAGACGCAGTGGTGGAAGGAACAACCGTCGCAACTCGTGGGATTTGCACCTTCCGCTTGTTTATCTTGTGGGCAACACGTCTTGTTATCTCCTGTTCAGCTTTGCAAGCAAGACGAAACAAACGGTCCATAGGATAACATGTTTCATGAATTAGTATCTCCTGAATGTTACGGTTTAATCCTCCCCAAAATCTATCCATAAATTCTTCTTCACTTTCTTCTAAAGAGGAATGCAACAAGGTAGTTTGTAAATCATCATAATATTTCGTTACGGTGTCACTACCTTGTTTTAAATGTTGCAACTTTTTAATCATGTCACGAGTATAATAAGCGGGGACGAATGTATGTCGCATGGCAAGTTTCAAATCATCCCAAGTAATAGGTATATAATCAGGGTGTAACCGACAATATTCACTCCACCAAACTAAAGCATAACCAGTGAAAGAACCAACCGCAACCTTAACTTTTTTACATTCATCAAAATTATGGGAAGCAAATATAATATTTATGTCGAACTCCCATTCAATATATAAAGCAGGTCTAAAACGGCCATTAAATGATGGTATAGAAACATTAACCTGATCATGTGCATTTGGATGTTTGTGCACCTCGCGTGATCGTTGTGGAATTTGCATAGGTGGTGGCACGTCTCCCGCGATCGACAAAGCCCATGGATTGACTCTAGATCCTGTCATGATTAGTAGAAACAAGAAACAAAATCCTAAAATAATGTTCCTATAACTACTAGGATGTGGTAGTAAAACGCTCACAGTAAAGCAAATATCAATGTCTTACAATGTCTTACCATGCAGCAGGCGGTGATCGGCAACCAGCGGTGTCAAGTAACTCCAAAAGTTGGGTAAAGCGATTGCCAGGTGAACGTATGGATAGACGGTGTAGAAATATGTGGAGCTGGGTTGGCTTTATATATGTGGGAAAAAATGCTACAACCACGTTAATTAGTGCAAGCTGAAAATTCGTTCAAAGTGGTCGAGTGCTGATCCTAGGCTAGAACGTGCTAGAGACGCGAGCCTAAGACACAAATGAAATTCACACACTGAATCGAATAATGAGCGTCATGGATAGGCTGAGCTGAAGCAACAATGACAATGAATACAATAGCTGACTTGTATTCTCCCTTTTTTGTAAACCTTTCCAACAGAACCAAAACTGAGCAACATGTATCCTTCTTTGAGTTCCTTCTTTTTTTTTGCAATCGTACCAAGTGATCCCTCCAAATATTCTCCACGTTACTTCTCTCTCTCTCCTGCTGTTTTTTTTCTATCTTCCAAACTCTGACTCTTTTTTTTTGAACCGTGCGGTGATTGCTCTTTCCCCACCGAAATAACTTTCCTTTTTTTTCAAACAAACACCACGTACGAGATAAGGCAACCTCAAACGGTGCACTTTTTTTCACTCTTTCTAAAACAAATTCCAATCCGGATGTAACTCTTCTTTCCTTCTTTTAAATTGAGCGCTAAAAATCCCAGCCTATTATTTCGGGATTTGATGAGGACATCAATACCATTGTTACACCCACAGCCCCTACTGTTACATATACTGGACCAATTACTAGAGCTCGCGCACGCCAATTAAATTACCAGGTACTTTTGTTTCTTGGTAATGATTCTAATGTTCATGAGATTATGATGCTGCCTAAATTGGATACATTTGTTTTGCTTTCAAATGAAGGGCCTAGCTTGGAGAAGGATGAACATTGGAGCAAGAACACGCATGAAGTTGATGGCATGCGCAAGGGGATCAAGAACGGAGTTACAAGTGATGATTTCAGGACTTTGAAGCCGCCATAAGGAGTGCATGAAGCCATGGACGAAATATACAAGATGCCACTTCATAATATTCGTCCATAGGCTATTCTAGGTGCTGCGTCACCTTATTAATGGGCCAGGCCCATGTAATTTCGAAATACTTAAGTATAGGCTATTTTTAGAGTCCGTATGTGTGGGGAAACAAGAGTTAGGGTTGGTTTCGGACCCCACCCTCAAGGGCCACGAAATTCCCCTCTCTTCCTCCATATATACAGCCCTTAGGGCGTCGTTTAGACTTTGGGTTTTGTTTAGATTAAAAGTTCGCCATAGCTGCAACTTCGCGTACTTCGTTTGTGTCCAACGACCAGACCAAGAAGTCACAGAACCCCACCTTGATCAATAAAGCTTTCATCTTATATTCGCAATATCCAGATTGCAATCTCAGTTTCTTGCTTGTTCTTCGTTTGCTCGCAGGAAACAGGCCCTCGTGGTCAGGTTGATCGTGCTCCGGCGTGGTCAATAACCCCTCGGAAGTTGGTTTAGCGATTGCTAAGGCGCGACGTCTCGCACATTCGTAGTCGGATCGTCAAGGTCGACTCCCACAGAAAACGATAGCCACCATCTCATCGAAACATCGGGACACCTTTGCCTCTATCACGTTGCATGGCAATCCCTACTCCTCATGTTGATATCGATTGATGGGCATCTCCATAGCCCGTTGGTTACCGCATCAATGTGAGACTTTCTTACCTTTTGTGTCTTCTCTATATTTACCCCTATCATCATACTCTATTCCACCCATACTGCTATATCCATGGCTTGCGCTCATGTATTGCGTAAGAGTTGAAAAAGCTGAAGCACATTAAAAAGTACGAACTAATTGCTTGGCTTGTCATCGGGGTTGTGCATCATAAGTACTTTGTGTTAAGAAGATAGAGCATGAAAATACTATATGATTTTGTAGGGATAACTTATTTTAGCATTGACATTTTGAAAGACATGGTTGCTTGTTGATATGCTTGAGTATCTAAATTATTATGTCAACACTAGACTATTGCCTTGAATCACATAAAAGTCCAATTGTCCATGCTATAAAGAGAAAATTATGATATGACATGTTAAACAACACTCCACATCAAAAATTCTATTTTTATCACTTACCTACTCGACGACGAGTAGGAGTTAAGCTTGGCGATGCTGATACGTCTCCAATGTATCTATAATTTTTTATTGTTCCATGTTGTTATATTATCAATCTTGGATGTTTTATAATCATTTTATAGTCATTTCATATCATTCTTTGGTACTAACCTATTGACATAGTGCCAAGTGCCAGTTCATATGTTTTTCGTGTTTTTTACATCACAGAAAATCAATATCAGACGGAGTCCAAATGTCACGAAACTTTACGGAGATTTTTATGGACTGGAAGGAACAAGTTGGGCCCTGGTAGCACCTGGGCGGAGTCCCAAGGAGGGGAAACCCCACCAGGGCGCGTCAGGAGGCCCAGACGCGCCCTGGTGGGTTGTGCCCACCTCGGGTGCCCCCCGGACCACCTCTTTGCTCTATAAATACCCAATTTTTCCCAAAACCCTAGGGGAGTCGACAATATATTCATCCAGCCGCCGCATAGTCGAGAACCACGAGATCCAATCTAGACACCATCTCAGATGGGGTTCACCACCTCCATTGGTGCCTCTTCGATGATGTGTGAGTAGTTCTTTGTAGACCTTCGGGTCCATAGTTAGTAGCTAGATGGCTTCATCTGTCTCTCTTGATTCTCAATACAATGGTCTCTTGGAGATCCATATGATGTAACTATTTTTGCGGTGTGTTTGTTGGGATCTGATGAACTTTGAGTTTATGATCAGTCATATCTTTCGATATCCATGAATGTTATTTGAGTTTCTTTGATCTCTTATAACCTTGTATTTCTTCTCCGATATTTGGGTTTTTTTTGGCCAACTTGATCTATTCATCTTGCAATGGGAAGTGGTTCCCGGTAGTGGGTTCGATCTTATGGTGCTTGATCCCAGTGATAGAAAAGGGAACCAGCACGTATATATCGTTGCTACAAAGGATAAAAAGACGGGATCTATATCTACACAATAGATAAACGGATCTTGTCTACATCATGTCATCGTTCTTATTGCATTACTCCATTTTCCATGAACTTAATACAGTAGATGCATGCTGGATAGCGGTCGATGTATGGAGTAATAGTAGTAGATGCAGGCAGGAGTCGGTCTACTAATCTTGGACGTGATTCCTATGTAATGATCATTGCCTGGCACTACTGCAGGATGCTGCTAACATGACACCAAGATCAGAGACCCTTCGAGAAACTATCTGCGATGTAGTAATCGCAAACGGTGGTGTATGAAAACCGTAAAAAAGGTGCAAAACGTTTGCGATGGAGGATGCATCAAATACGGTTCAGATTTTAGTTGCGTGTGCGATTCAGGCCACACGGTTAACCCGTTCGAACTGTTTGTGATGATGCAAAACAACAGAAATGGGCAGCCATATCAATGTGTGTGCGATATACGACATATAGTTCGCTCCGATGAACCGTTTGCTATTAGGGAGTGCAACATAAATGGTTAGCCACATCAAGGTGTTTGTGATATAGGGCATACAGTTCACTCGGACGAACTATTTTTGATTAGCGAACGCAACAGAAACGGTTCAACTTAACAAGATGTGTGTGATATGTGGCAAACAGCCGACCCGGATGAACTGTTTGCGATGAGAATTTACAACACAGACGGTTAATACAGTTAGTTCGTGTGCGATTCTGCGTGTACAAAAAACTTTGAAAAATGCAAACTAGTTGCTTGCGCTGGCTAGGAGTATCGCACACGACCGCAAGGGTGCTATGCTGATCATTGAGTCCGAGAAGACCATCTTTGGAAGGCCGCCAGCTCAGCCTTTTAGCTTATATTTTATTATAATTGTATGCATACGTAGGTCGTGAGTGTTCTAGGCCTTGCCGCATTTGGCATTTTAAATTATCCTGAATATGTAAGACAATTATTAAGAATTATTAACAGTTGCCATTGTAACTTTGCCTCAATAGCAAGCAGAGCACGCGTAGGGACGCCAGAGCGGAGCGCGCCGCAGCCGCCTCAACGGCGAGCAACCACGTGGTCAACCTTCTACCATCAATAAATTTTGACCTTGTTTCTTGTCACATTGCTAATTACAACGCAATAAGTAATTGCAAATCTGTTCACACCTCTCAAACTAATATGTGTTCACACTTAGCACTGGGCTATAAAAACTACCCACTCAAAAATTACTTCACAGTTCCTCTCCTCATCACCCACAAAACTAGTTTTCTCCGTCAAGTCGTTCCTCCATGACCGGTAGGAGGAGTTTAGGGTGGACATATACCCAGGTCACAAAGACCAAGGCCGCGGAAGCACTAGAGAGGTCCCGCCGCAGAGCCGCAGCCGCAGCAGAGATGTTCGGGCGTGCTACGGAGCCCTCGAACGAGCTCTCACGGGCACGCGAGGGCTCTCACAAGTGCATTCGCGGCGCCAGCCATCACAACGAGTTGGCGTTCCTGAAGTCCTTCGTCGACGACGACGACATTCTCGCTGGTGTCACTACGCCACAGGAGCTGGTCGACGGCTTGATGAAGCCACTCAAGATTAGTGATGCCTCGGTTGACAAGGCGACCAGCCTCGTCGAGAAACTCATGGATGACAATGCGAAGCTCCTCAAGTTGGTCACCGAGAAAGAGGAAGAGGCCGCCGGATGGAAGATGCTGCATGAGTAGAGCGGTGCCTCGGAGATGACACTGAAAGCGGTCGTCGAGGAACTGATGGCTGGCTTGAGGAAGCTCCAGATCGAGTGCGAGCAGGAGGTGGAGGAATCTGTGGCTGGTTTCAAGCAAACTCGTGAGGAATTGAAGAAGGAGCTAGAGGATTTCGCCGCCCGGCGTTCCATCGACGAGTAGAGATAGTAGCGACCCAGATCGTTGTCTGCAATTTCCTTCTTCTCTTGCCCCCGTGTCTTCTGGGCTTTGCCGCATGTGGCATTTCAAATTATCCAGAATATGTAAGACAATTATTATGCGCGCCATTGTAAATTTGTCGTTGTATTATCCGTTGCCATTTTATTTGTGGTCGTATTATCCGTTGCCCTATGTGGGAATTTAAATTAGGGCGGAATACTAGTTGAAAACACGAACAAAGCAAATGCTGCCATGGGATCACAAGCAAACACCCTCCGTCCAGGTGCTTCAATTAACCCATTAATGGAGAAGTTGTGAGCGAGGCGGGTGGCGGCTGGTGCATGGAGGTCAAAGAGCTCACTTCCCGGTGAGCATGGGTGGCCTTGCTGCTCGCACATGTCAGATCGAGCCTGTGAGGTGGACAGGATGCATGCGTCCTATCGAGCCTGTGTGGCGGACTGCTCGCACACGTCCCGTCGAAGCTGCACGGCGGACTTCTCACGCTCATCCCGTCTAATCAAACAGCTGCACACACGCCACCGAGTATGGTTAAATTTCGACACTAAATATAATACAACCGTTTGCGATATTAACGTGTCAGCATTTTTTTCAAAAAGGACATCGTTGCCTACTAATGTGTGCGCCTCTTCTCAAACTGGACGATTTTTCTTACCACGGCATATATGTGCAATGTCTTGAAACCATGCCAAGTTTCATGTTTTTTGGGTGACTTTTTTATTTACTGGGATTTAAAAACCAAGATTCTCATTGTTTTAGGACGACGACAAGTTTGTAATTCATTCTCAATCCTTAAACGAGACCTAAACATGCACCCAATGACACATGTATGATTTCCCACCCATTTTGCTTCACTGGAGCATGTGGTTGTAGTTCAAATTTGAATTATGGACTACATTAAATGCATAGAAAACTTAGTAATTAGTAATATATATATATATATATATATACACAATGGCCAAACAAACCCTGATCACTTTCAAATTTCAGCCCGACACTCCTGTTATTCTATGTTGCCTGTAGAAAACAAAGTTCAAGGCGAGAAGAGGCATCGATTATCGTTTCGCCCACAAGAAGGGCATGTTTCCCTACCGGAACCATGAGGGTTGCGACAGGCTCCGGTTTGTAAAAGGCTTGTAATATAGCTTCGCCCAAATTGGACAATTAAATATACCATGTAGTGACACAATACCAAGTTTCATGATTTCCTGGTGAGTTTTGGATTTATAGACATTTAAAAACCGAGATTCGCAATGTTTGTGGCAAGGCCAGGACGGCGAGATGGTTGAATTTGTTCCCATTCATTCTATGGGACCTAAACATGCACCCAAGGAAACATGTATGTTTTTTCTAGCCATTTTGGTGCACTGGAGCATGTATTCTTAGTTCGGATTTGAATGATGGACATTAAATGCCTAGAAAACTCAATTAATGAATAAAAAAGGTCAAACGAACCCTGAATAATTTCATAGTTTAGCCTGAATTTCCATTTGTTCCGTGTCGCGTGTAGAGGAAAATACTAGGCTAGAAGAGGGAGTGATTATCGTTTGGCCCACAAGGGACATGTTTCCCTATCGAAACCACGAGGGTTCTTGCGACAGACTCCGGTTTGTAAGAGGTTTGTAATAAAGCTTGGCCCAAATTGGTAATGTTTTTACCACGACATATATGTGCCATGACATGACACCTTGCCACCTTTGATGACTTTCTGGTGAGTTTAGTATTTATGGGAACTTAAAAACCGAGAATCAAAATGTTTGAGGAAGAGCCAGGACACTGGTACGGTTGTAATTCGTTCCCATTCCTAGCATGAGACCTAAACATGCACCCAAGGACACATGTATAATTTTTCTAGCCATTTTGGTGAACTGGAGCATGTATTTGTAGTTCAGATTTGCATTATGGACATTAAATGCCTAGGAAACTCACTTACTGTATAAAAAGGCCAAACGAACCCTGAATAAGTTTAAATTTCAGCACAGATATCCTGTGGTTGCATCTTGCCAGTGGAAGAAAACACAAGGCGAAAAGAGGCAGTGATTACGTTTCACCCACAAGGGGAACATGTTTCCCTATCAGAACCACGAGGCTTCCTTGAGAGAAGCTCCAATTTTTGTAAGAGGTTTGTAATAAAGCTTGGCCCAAATTGGACAATGTTTTTACCACGACATATATGTGCCATGATGTGACACGATGCCACCTTTGATGACTTTCTGGTGAGTTTAGGATTTATGGGGACTTAAAAACCGGGATTCGAAATGTTTGAGCACGAGCCATGACACCAGTACGGTTGTAATTCGTTCCCATTCCTGGCATGGGACCTAAACATGCACCCAAGGACACATGTACAATTTTTCTAGCCATTTTGGTAAACTGGAGCTTGTATTTGTAGTTCACATTTGAATTATGGACATTAAATGCCTAGGAAACTCACTTACTGTATAAAAAGGCCAAAAGAACCCTGAATAAGTTTAAATTTCAGAACGGATATCCTGTGGTTCCATGTTGCCCATGGAAGAAAACACAAGGCGAAAAGAGGCAGTGATTAGGTTTCACCCACAAGGGGAACACGTTTCCCTATCAGAACCACGAGGCTTCTTTGAGAGAAGCTCCAGTATTTGTAAGAGGTTTGTAATAAAGCTTGGCCCAAATTGGACAATGTTTTTACCACGACATATATGTGCCATGACGTGACACCATGCCACCTTTGATGACTTTCTGGTGAGTTTAAGATTTATGGGGTCTTAAAAACCAAGATTCGAAATGTTTGAGTACGAGCCATGACACCAGTAGGGTTGTAATTCGTTCCCATTCCTGGCATGGGACCTAAACATGCACCCAAGGACACATGTAAAATTTTTCTAGCCATTTTGGTGAACTGGAGCATGTATTTGTAGTTCAGATTTGAATTATGGACATTAAATCCCTAGGAAACTCAATTAGTGTATAGAAAGGCCAAATGAACCCTAAATAAGTTTAAATTTCAGCAACGGATATCCTATCATTCCATGTTGCCTGTAGAAGAAAATACAAGGTGAAAAGAGGCAGTGATTATGTTTCGCCCACAAGGGAGACACGTTTCCCTATTGGAACCACAAGGCTTCTTTGAGAGAAGCTCTAGTTTGTAAGAGGCTTGTAATAAAACTTGCACCATAATGGACCAAAAAAATTCCTCGACATGTAAGTGCGATGTCATGACACCATGGCATGTTTGACGATTTTCAGCTTAGTTTTGGATTTATGGGGCTTTAAAAACTGAGATTCTTCTCACGAAATGTTTTCAAATAGCACACGGTTCACTCATGAAAGCCGATATTCAATGAAAACTTCGTGGAAACCATATTTTAAAGTTTCATAAAAATCTGAAGAAAAAATGTGGGATGTTAAGAAGGTGATGTTTTATTGCGAAACAAAATTTCAAGTTGAAAAACATTACGAGATGTGAGCTATGAAAAGGACAAATTCTGCCCTGAATAGTGACATTACTTAATATGTTTCAGCACTATTCAACACTGATTTTTTATTTTTCATAGCTCACATCTCTTAATATGTTTCAACTTGAAATTTTGTGTGCCAATAAAACATCATCGTCTTAACATCCCGCATTTTTTTTATTTTTTTTTGAAACTTCAAAACATCTTTTTCTCATGGTTTTCACCGGTTTCCACCGAATGTTGGTTTCCGTATGATACCCCCCCCTCTGCGCACGCGATCTGAGTCCTGCGTTTTGATTGGCCAGAACCCAAACCCCATGGATCGTACGTGTGCACCGTTGGATGCTCCCAGGTTGAACGGCAACCCTGAGCCCTTTCGACAGCACATGCAGTACATGGGTAAGCACTATGCGCATGCGTCGTGTAGCTCACGCTTCCTTCTCTACAAGGTTTTCACTCAAAATAGGCTACTGTTTCTCGCCACTCCGCTCATCGGTTTCCCGTCTCTTCTCCCAGATATGCATGATGTAGATGTTGGTTTAATTCTTATAGTTGATCTCATCCTAAATCAATTAGTTTCGTAAAAAACATATTTTAAGATTCATGGAATTGTGCATTGTAAAGATAAAAACAAATAGTGACAATTCATTTAGAAAAAAAGTTTGGGCAATTAGGATATGGAAGATTCTAGAGAACAAAGAAGAAGTTCTTGTGTTTAGAGGTTTGTGCTTTATGCTTAAGTTCAACCATGGAGTCTTCTAGATTGTACATGTGGTAGAATCTGGTGGAATGTAGATGATATCCAACAGCCAGTAGTGCTTGGATTTACCATCTCTGTACCATTGGATTGGCTTCATTCAACGAGCAACTTTCATAGTTATTCGCACACTATATTTGTGTATAGATGTATAGATGTATAGATATATATAGATGTGTCCCATGCTAGACAAAATAAAGTTTGAGCGCATGTGTGGGACGACCCCCTCGCTCCGCTGCTGCCTCGAAGTTGGGAAACTGACATCATAGGTATTGAACCAGGCTTGGATTCAGGTATGGTGTTCGGTTTGTAATGTACTTGGTGTGGCCCATCGAAGTTGTGCATTTGGGATTTAAACACATCATACACCATCGTACACATACATATTTTCGGGCCACATGCAGTGTATACGGGGTCTTCTAATCGAGCACGTCTCCCTTGTGCGGTTTTTTGTGACGACACGGATATATGTGGGCTCCCCGAGTGTATATATATCATCCCTTTGACCGATAATGAAGGATATGTGTTTGCCATGCATGGATTCCTCCTGGTTCATGTTAGGGCTGGTCACCGCCAAATGTTGGTCAACCAAATCTCAAGCTCATGCATTGTCAGGATTCCCTCCCAGATGCTCGGATTGCTGGGTTCGACCTACATCAAACCCTGCGTACGTATCTCGTCCTTAACTACACTACAAAAAAATACAGTTCCATGATGATACGTGTTTGTCACAGCAGGTCACGTTTTCTATCATGCATGTACATCCATGACAAATTTATGATAGAATCAACATAGTCATACCTGTGCTGTCGTAGATGTGTTCCACGACATTACCAAAATTATCATCACGGACGTGTCCACTTCCATGACGATAAATCGCGCGTCACAGAAGTGCTTTCGTCAAGGGTGACCGACAAGTGGCATCCACCGTAACGGAACTCCGTTAAGCTATCGGGTCCATTTTTGGATCCGATAACCCGTTAACAGCCCGGACCACTGGGGATTTTCCACGCGTAAAATTTTGATTAGCTGACGGAAACACGTGTCAGCTCTGCATTGGCACAGGTGTCACTCATACAATGGGCAAGATGCACCTATGATATGTTGACACGTGGACCGGCCCAAAAGTGGCCCATAAAGTTTAAATGGGCTGGCCCAACTAAAGGCCCACAAGATTTTGCAGTCCATAATGGTCCGCCCCAGCAAAAGGCCCACGAGATTTTGCGTATCATAATGGGCGGGCCCAGCTAAAGGCCCATGAGATTTTGCGGGCCATAATGGGCCGAACCAGCTAAAGGCCCACAAGATTTTGCATACCATAATGGGCCGGCCTAGCTAAAGACCCAACATTCTCAGTTAAGGCCCGTACGGTTAGTGTCAAATCGGCCTGTCAACGGCCTGTCCTAAACTTGTCATCATCGCGACCCATGGTCACTTCTGGCTCGTTAACAGTCTGCTAAGTATATGGGCCAAATTACGGCCCGGGGTATTTCCGGCCTGTTAAAGGTCCTGCGTCATTTGGGCCCATTTACAGGCCATTGAAACTTTCGGCCCACCGTGAAGGATTTATCTCATATTCGGCCATGTCTGACATTCGGCCTGTTAGAGGCCCACTATAGATTTGGGCCACTTTTGGCCTGTTGTGATTTTTGGCCTGTTAACGTCGGACGAAATCCATGGGCCATATGTGGCCCAACGTCACATCAGGCCCATTAACGGCCCATATAAAAATGACGATAATCTAGCCCGACTGAACTTCCTGCCTGTTAAAGGCCTGTGTATTAGGTCGGCGCATTTACAGCCCGTCCGAATTTTAGCCTGTGAAAGATCCCCATCGTAAATGGGCCACTATTTCGGCCTGCTAAGACCAGTGGGTTATTTGGCACAATCAGGGCCCAATCTCACTTTCGGTCTTTTAAAGGCCCATGTTTTTATGGGCTCGAGATATTTACACCTGTAAATGGTCTATTGGTACCAAGGGTCCAAATTATGTTTAGGCCTATTAAAGGCCCACTATGAGCACATGCCTACCATAGAAATATGAAATCTTATGCTGATTTAGGCCCTGATAATTTTAGTGGGCTACATGCACATTTTGGCCCATAATCCTTTTTAGCCCAATTGGAATGGGCCCGATGAATGTTGGCATGTTGGACTCCTACAAAGCTTTTGGCCGAATACATTACTAAGATAAACCTACACTATACAAAAATAGCGTCATAATTATTGTAGCCTTTGGCAGCATCATAAATGTTGTATCACAACAAAATAAATTCCAACCATACAACAAAAGGCCTATTGGCATAAAGTTTACAGTCCTTGTAGATAAAAGCACCATCAGATGTATAGAAGCACATATCATTTGACCTGAGTGCTAATGTTTCAGGCTGTAGAATCTGATGGAGCAGCACGATCTTCACCTTTTTTCCGTCATTGCTCTTGAACAACGAAGCGAATGTCTGATAGTCTAGTTTCAAAACCATTCATATCTTGACGACATTTGTCAACCACTATTCTTGTTTCCAAAACGAAGTCCATTAGGGATTGGACTTGTGTCTGGAGCACAGATATATCACTCTGTCTAGCAGGAAGATTTTGTTCAGTAGGCGATTTGGACGAGGTTACCTTGACAACCAACCCAGAATTACGCAGGAAGGTGCTTTTTGCACTGTTAGTGAAGAGATACTGACCACTGCAGCAAGAGGTGACATTGTGCCTATGGTAGCCTCGACACCTTCAGGTGGTTGTGGCTGTTCAATCATTTTTTCCATAGCTTCCTGAAAGTTTGAACTTGTAGATTAGTGTACTAGATAAGTTACTAATGAGACAAAAACAAACAAAGTAGGTTACACGTTTATACATAACTTATTTTTGTGAACTACTGTAATACATTAGCATGTATTGTAGTGCCAACTACATAATAAAATCACTTTCAGAACATATGTCCATGTAGCATGCCTACTATATTGTCTATTTCCTCACATTCGTTGACATCTAAGGATAAAGAGACATGGTTTAAAGTAGGATGAACATAGTATGACATCATTCATATCATGGGCAAACATATATAAAACAAACAGGCTATTTTATCATTGTGTGCGCACGTGAACATAACAACTAGAATACAGATCAAGACCTAAAGAATATCCTTCATCTCTTTTAAACCATGTAAGGTGAAATGATACGTTAAGACAACCGTGTATAAAAGTGAACAGAGTAACTGACATTGGCTGCAAACCAAGTACTTAAATGAACACATCACAGTACCAATCAGTTCAAAGGCAGGAGGAGTAAGGACTTACAACAGCGGCTTGAACTGGTGTGCTCATGCCCTTCATCTTGCTGGTGTGGCAATCCTTGAAGATTTGCACTGCATTCGGTTCAGGTTCTTTTTGGTCCGCACATGCTTTCCTCTGTATTTGGAACAAGTCAATGTAGATACGATAATATGGTACAGAAAAAATAAGTAGCAACTATTTACAAGTAGAAAAATAAGTAGCAACTATTTATAAGTGTACAATATAGCTACGAGATCCTGTTGTCTGTTGGAATTTCACTTTAGAACGGTTGGTCTTGTTCTTCAAACACTTAGCCTAGAAGAAGATACACTTGTAAGGCACATACATAAATACAAATTCAATATGTGGTCTGATTAAATACATATAGCCTACCTGATACTTTGGATCAGACCAATGTTTAACGAGGGTTGTCCAGTCTTCATCTGTAATTTCCACTGGAGATGTTTGGGCGATTTCATTGTTAGCCTTGCCTTCAAAGTGAGATTTTCTAAGGTGGTACCGATACTGTCGCAGAGGAGACTGAAAAACATGAGTGCATGCTTGTTTAGTTGCATCATCTTTCCGATCCAACTTGAACCTCATCTGTTGAAAAAAGAATGTGAGTCTTATTAGGAGGAAGCTAGAAAGTATGGGACAGAGCAAGACAATATTACTAATTGCGATGAATAACATTACTTACGGATAAATGGTCAAGGATGGTGTTAAACTGGGTATTGTCTTTCTCATTCCTGTACTAGATCCACGTTGGGAGGATACGTGCATGACACCTCACGGCAATAGCTGCCTCTGATACTAACTTTGCTGACTCTGTAGCATCACGTGGCCTTTTTAAACCTGCCTCATAATGGATCTCTATTCTTCCTCCTTTAGATTTTGTTAATCTGTCAAGCACTATCCCTAATGTCTGTTTCCGCTTGCATCATGGTGCTAGTTCAACAACGAATATGAAAAGTGTTAGTGTACATGAAACTGTGAGAGTACATATAAATGAGCATGCAACTGCAACTTGACTCAGTCAGGTACCATCTTGGTGTTCATGCTCATGAGGTTCATATGATCTTGCCAAGTCCTATTGTGTCAGCAGTGCTTCAGAAGTAGTGTTAGGTGTGAAGGCAGCTTGTGAACTAGCCAGTTCCGAAGCAAACGAACGAGTAACCCGTTGAGATGCTGGTATAGTTGAAGCGGATGCTGCAGCTGGTGGAGCAGGTTATACTATGTTTTGTAGATTTAGCCGGTGGACTTGGACCTTCTACTGCACAATAAGTACCAGCAGAATCTGGACGGCAGATCCTTTTCCGTTTCTCCCGGCGAGTAACACCACTCCCTACTATATTATTTTCCTTGCACTTTTTTGACTTTTCCATGTGAAGCCGTACCCACAACACAAAAGAATAAAATCACTCTTCAGAACTCATTGATGCATGATACAGACAAGCAATACTTTGATGTAAGACAACCGTATAAGGATGGTTTATGTAAGAAAAATAGGACGGCATGACATATTCACAGCTATGATGTGTAAAGTAAGCAGAAGGATTTTCAAGAAAATAGAAGTAATGCAAGCTGGAGACCATATGAAAGATGCAACCAATATTACTCTGCCAAGTTAAAAGTGTCTTGTCATAAGTGGCAATTCGAAAAATTAGAAGCAATACAACGTAGAAATCAATGCAAGATGCACCACTATCAAACTGCCAAGTTAAAAGCGTCCAATCATGAGTGACTGATGTGGGATACACAACAGCAGTACGTTAATGTAAGAACATGGTATGATAGATAGATGCAATATATTCTAGACACAGAACGCCATGTCATATGCACATGTATAACGTATAAACTCAGCAGGCGCAATTTAATCAAAATAGAAGAAATACAGGCTAGACAACATATGCAACATGAAACCAATTATCACACTGTCAACTTAGAGCAAGCACCTGCGATGGTGGAGTATGGGAGATGAACCCATCATGTAGACTTGGGACTTAAACTTCATTAGCAATAGAAGTGGCAAATCTACAGAGTCTCTGTTTGCGTCGGTGCGGAGGACCACCAACATCCCCTAACTTACTCTTTTCCTTCCTATTTTCTGATATTGTGATAGAGGCAAAGGTGTCCCGATGTTTCGATGAGATGGTGGCTATCGTTTTCTGTGGGAGTCGACCTTGATGATCCGACTACGAACGTGCGAGACGTCGCGCCTTAGCAATCGCTAAACCAACTTCCGAGGGGTTATTGACCACGCCGGAGCACGATCAACCTGACCACGAGGGCCTGTTTCCTGCGAGCAAACGAAGAACAAGCAAGAAACTGAGATTGCAATCTGGATATTGCGAATATAAGATGAAAGCTTTATTGATCAAGGTGGGGTTCTGTGACGTCTTGGTCTGGTCGTTGGACACAAACGAAGTACGCGAAGTTGCAGCTATGGCGAACTTTAATCTAAACAAAACCCAAAGTCTAAACGACGCCCTAAGGGCTGTATATATGGAGGAAGAGAGGGGAATTTCGTGGCCCTTGAGGGTGGGGTCCGAAACCAACCCTAACTCTTGTTTCCCCACACATACGGACTCTAAAAATAGCCTATACTTAAGTATTTCGAAATTACATGGGCCTGGCCCATTAATAAGGTGACGCAGCACCTAGAATAGCCTATGGACGAATATTATGAAGTGGCATCTTATATATTTCGTCCATGGCTTCATGCACTCCTTATGGCGGCTTCAAAGTCCTGAAATCATCACTTGTAACTCCGTTCTTGATCCCCTTGCGCATGCCATCAACTTCATGCGTGTTCTTGCTCCAATGTTCATCCTTCTCCAAGATAGGCCCTTCATTTGAAAGCAAAACAAATGTATCCAATTTAGGCAGCATCATAATCTCATGAACATTAGAATCATTACCAAGAAATGAAAGTACCTGGTAATTTAATTGGCGTGCACGAGCTCTAGTAATTGGTCCAGTATATGTAACAGTAGGGGCTGTGGGTGTAACAATGGTATTGATGTCCTCATCATCCTCCCCTTCTTGAAATGAAGTCGTCCTCGACGGAAGCTCATCTTCCTCACCCAAATAAGGCTTCAAATCTGCAATATTAAAAGTGGGACTAACCCCAAAATCTGCAGGTAGCTCAAGTTTATATGCATTATCATTTATTTTCTCTAAAACCTTAAAAGGACCATCAGCACGTGGCATTAGCTTTGATTTGCGCAGATTAGGAAATCTATCTTTACGCAAATGTAACCAAACAAGATCTCCAGGTGCAAACACAACATGTTTTCTACCCTTATCTCCAGCAAGTTTATATTTAGCATTCATACGCTCAATGTTTTCCTTAGTTAACTCATGCATTTTTAAAATCAATTCAGAACGTTCTTTAGCATCAAAATTAACCTTCTCCGAAGATGGAAGAGGCAACAAATCAATAGGTGCACGAGGTAGGAAACCATACACAATTTCAAAAGGGCACATCTTAGTAGTAGAATGCAATGAACGATTATAAGCAAATTCAATATGAGGCAAGCATTCTTCCCACATTTTCTTGTTATTCTTCAAAACAGCCCTAAGCATAGTAGACAATGTTCTATTGACTACTTCAGTTTGTCCATCAGTTTGGGGGTGACAAGTAGTACTAAAAAGCAGCTTAGTCCCCAACTTAGCCCATAAACATCTCCAAAAGTGGCTAAGAAATTTAGTATCACGATCTGAAACAATAGTATTTGGCACACCATGTAAGCGAATAATTTCACGAAAGAACAAATCAGCAACATTAACAGCATCATCGCTTTTATGACATGGTATAAAGTGTGCCATTTTCGAGAACCTATCCACGACAACAAATATGCTATCCCTCCCCTTCTTTGTTCTAGGTAAACCTAAAACAAAGTCCATAGATATATCCTCCCAAGGAACACTAGGTACAGGCAAAGGCATATATAAACCATGAGGATTGAGTCGTGACTTAGCTCTTTGACATGTAGTGCAGCGAGCAACAAAACGCTCAATATCCCGTCTCATCTTTGGCCAAAAGAAATGTGTAGCAAGTATATCCTCCGTCTTCTTGACGCCAAAGTGTCCCATTAATCCTCCTCCATGCGCCTCCTGCAACAACAAAAGACGAACGGAGCTAGCTGGAATGCATAGCTTGTTAGCACGAAACACAAATCCATCGTTAAGAACGAACTTGTTCCAAGTTCTCCCTTCCTTACAATTCTGCAATACATCTTTAAATTCAGCATCATGAACATATTGATCTTTGATGGTCTCCAAACCAAATATTTTAAAGTCAAGTTGTGAAAGCATAGTATAACGACGAGACAAGGCATCAGCAATAACATTTTCTTTACCCTTCTTGTGTTTAATGACATAAGGGAAAGTCTCAATGAATTCAACCCATTTAGCATGTCTACGGTTCAGTTTTGCTTGACTTTTAATGTGTTTCAAAGATTCATGATCAGAATGTATAACAAATTCCTTGGGCCATAAATAATGTTGCCATGTTTCTAAGGTCCGAACAAGAGCATATAATTCTTTATCATAAGTAGAATAGTTCAGACTAGGCCCACTCAATTTTTCAGAAAAGTATGCAACAGGTTTTCCATCTTGTAATAACACACCTCCTAATCCAATTCCACTAGCATCACATTCAAGCTCAAAAGTCTTATTGAAATTAGGAAGTTGGAGTAAAGGAGCATGTGTCAACTTATCTTTCAAAACCGTGAAGGCTTCTTCCTGTGCGGTACCCCAAACAAAAGGCACATCCTTCTTTGTAAGCTCGTTGAGAGGTGCAGCAATGGTGCTGAAATCTCTCACAAAACGCCTATAGAAACCAGCGAGGCCAAGGAAACTCCTCACTTGTGTGACCGTTTTGGGCTGCAGCCAACTCTCAATAGCTCCAAAGATTTGCTATAAATCAATATGTCATCAAATTAAACTACCACAAATCGTTCAATGAAAGCACGTAAAACTTCGTTCATTAACCTCATGAAAGTACTAGGTGCATTAGTTAACCCAAAAGGCATGACTAACCACTCATATAATCCAAACTTAGTTTTAAATGTGGTTTTCCATTCATCACCCAATTTCATACGAATATGATGGTATCCACTACGCAAATCAACTTTGGAGAATATTGTAGAGCCACTCAATTCATCAAGCATATCATCTAGCCTAGGAATAGGATGAAGATAACGAATAGTAATATTATTAATGCCTCTACAATCAACGCACATACGCGACGTACCATCCTTTTTCGGCACTAAAATGATAGGAACAGCACAAGGACTAAGGGATTCGCGTATATAACCTTTGTCGAGCAGTTCTTGTACTTGACGCATAATCTCCTTCGTCTCGTCTGGATTGGTACGGTATGGTGCACGGTTGGGTAGCGAAGCACCGGGAATTAAGTCAATTTGATGCTCAATCCCTCGAATAGGTGGTAATCCCGGTGGCACGTCTTGTGGAAAGACGTCAGCGAACTCCTGCAAAATGTTAGTGACAGCAGGGGGCAAAGAGGAAGGCACGTCCTTGAATGAAAATAATGCCTCTTTGCACACAAAAGCATAGCAAACAGATGTGCTGAAATCTAGCTCATCAATATCAGATTTGGTGGCAAGTAAACATGCACTTTTCAATTTAATTTCAGAAACAACAATAGATGGTTTATTATTAGGCTTCATTTGGTGCTCAAATTCTTTTGCCACAATCTGATTTTCACTCTTAGTTTTCTCCTGTTTTGCTTTATTAGCTCTATTAATATCACCTTTCAAAATGGAATCAGGAGTCATAGGAAGCAAAGTAATATTTTTATCCTTATGAACAAGAGTATACTGATTGTTTCTACCATGGTGAATAGAATTTTTATCAAATTGCCATGGTCTACCAAGTAATAAGGAACATGCTTGCATCGGTACCACATCACAATCAACATAATCAGCATATGTAGAGATACTAAAATGCACACGAACAGTACGTGTTACCTTAACCTTGCCGCTGTTGTTGAACCATTGGATGTAGTAAGGATGTGGATGTGGTCGTGTGGTGAGAGATAGCTTCTCCACCATCTCGATGCTAGCCAAGTTGTTGCAACTCCCTCCATCTATGATCACGCGAACAGAACGTTCCTTCACAACTCCCTTTGTATGGAACAAATTATGCCCCTGATTTTGCTCAGCTTGTGTAACCTGCACACTCAAAACACGTTGAGCAACTAAACATTCATACCTGTCAGCATCTTCAAGAGCCATGTATTGCGTCTCATGATCAGAATCGTCTCCACCGTGTTCGTCACGTGTAATAAGAGCCAAAGTCTCCTCATCATAGTCACTAGCGGACTCATACCCACCATCCTCAGTAACAATCATCACACGCTTAGATGGGCATTCTCTCGCATAATGACCTCCACCCTTGCAACGTCGACAAATAATATCATGTGTTTGCCCTGTTGATGCCATGGATGAAGAAGAGCTCTTTGCAGGCCCAGAAGGTGTGCTCTTTGCAGATAGTGGTGATTGTGCCTGCTTTATTGTATCACGGTTGGAGGTGGCAGCCGACGGAGGCGCCGGTGAAGCAGAACGTGTGGAAGTAGATGATGCACGTGGTGTCCAGGAAGAAGGTCGACCTGCAGAAAAGTTAGTCCGCGCCAATGCCTGTCGATCCTGCACTTCACGTTCAGCTTTACAAGCAAGATGGAATAAACGAGTGATATTAGTATACTCCTTATACTCTAGAATCGTCTGAATCTCTCTATTTAATCCACCCATAAAACGTGCAAGCATAGCTTCATTCTCCTCAACAATACCACATCTAATCATGCCAGTTTGTAATTCCTGATAATATTCTTCTACAGAATTTTTTCCCTGTCTTAAGCGCTGCAATTTTTGAAGTAATTCACGTTGATAATATGGTGGAACCCAACGAGTACGCATAGCAGTTTTCAAAGCAGCCCAAGTAGCAGGAATGGGATATAATCTACAATGCTCAGACCACCAAACACATGCAAAACTAGTGAATGCACAAACAGCAGCAGGAACACGTCTCTCCTCGGGATATTGTAAACATGTAAATCGTTGTTCAGTTTCTAATTCCCAAGTAAGATATATATCAGGAACATATCTACCCTCAAATGGTGGAATATTCAATTTTAGTTTAGGGAGATGGTCATGATCTCGTACCTGAGGGTGAGCCCTACCATTGCCATTATTTGCATGTGGACGACCTGATGGTTGCTTTGCTGGTGGTGGCACGTAGTTCTGATTTTGATCAACCTCATCCTCGTAATCGCCAGCAAAATCATCCTCCTCCGCATCAGCAGCAGGAGCCACAGAAGTAGCAACAGCAGCACCAACAGTTTGGCCAGGTGCAAGAGGGAGAAGGCTCGCTCGGCGGAGGGCTGTTTCACGATGTGTAGGTAGTCGTCGTTGTTGTTGTTGTAGAGGTGCGTTAGGTGCAGCCGGTGGTGGTGGTGGAAGACGCGCGAGCAATTCATTAAACCTGTCATCGAGCTTTGTTTCGAACGTCTTCTCCATGTCATCTATCTTCTCCATGGCCTCTTCAAATCTGTTTAGCACATCCTGCACCTGTCCATTCATCATTTGCTGAAATTTATCATGCAACTCCTGATTCGTCATGTTCTCCCAGTCAGTCTCGTCGGCTTGTGATCCTGCCATGGTTAGCAACAATAGAAAACACACAAGAATATGATCCTACAGAATACTAACAAGAGGTGGTGGTGGCGGGTGTCACAAATCCGTCAAGCAAATCTCAAATTCTTACCAGTTCTTACCCAGCAGCAGGCAGTGATCGGCAACCGTTGTAGTCAAAACTCTCAAAAGCTTGGATAGAGCGATTGCCAGGGAGAGTCAAACGCACGACGTAGAGGTATGTGGAGCTGGGAAGGCTTATAGTATGGTAGCAAAAAGGGTCAGCAATAATCAATTCAGAGATGCAAAGTTGAATAAACGCTCAACGACGGTACTGTGCTGGTCCTAGGCTAGACCGTGCTAGAGACGCGAGCCTAGAACACTAACAAAATCACGGCGCTGCACGTAAATAAGGGAAAAGCACACTCTGGAACTTTTTTTTCGCTTTTTTTTGCGCTCCTCTTTATTTTTTGCGCCTCTTTTTTTTTGCGAAAAATTACTATAATGGCGAGTGTCTCAAAACTCTTCCCTCGTCAAACTGATAGGATGGGCACGAAAATTTTTTTTGCACTTTTTTTCGGAAATCAGGGCAGCGACGACCAAAAAGTGCGACAAAAAATCACTATGATGGCACGTGGCTCAAAAGACTCAGAAAAGCCTAAAAATAGGATAGGGAAAAAATATTTTTGCCCGTGAAAATTTTGGCCTGAAAACTGCCCGGGGTCTCCAGACTCTTTTTTTTTTCCGAGACCTACGCAGGCAAGGAAACACGAATCGGAATTGAGATTGATCTCAAGAACAAACCTAATATGAGAAGAACTCGGATTGGTGGTGGATATATGGTTGTGGTATATGGCAGCGGTGGTGGTATATGGTAGCGGTGGTGGTATATGGATAGAGATTGATGGTGGTATATGGATACGGATTGGTAGTGGTATATGGATAAGGATTCAGAGCGGTGGCGGATAAGCAAAAGTGATAGATGGGCGATGATGATGGTGCGGCGGCGGCGTGACAACTTATGACCAGAACTCGAAACTCTAAAAGACTAGACTCTAAGACCAGCAACTTGACATGACGATGCAACCGCAAATTCAACAAAGCAAAAACCCTAAAAAGATTATGCAAAGGCTCAGATTGGTTCGGATATGATGAACTAACCCTAATTTTTTTGTGTGGCTTTTTCGTGGACTGTAGGTATGAAGAACAGACTCGATCTAATCTACGAAAAACTGTAAAATCTCACCGAGCAACCTGGAAATCTGATACCACTTGATAGAGGCAAAGGTGTCCCGATGTTTCGATGAGATGGTGGCTATCGTTTTCTGTGGGAGTCGACCTTGACGATCCGACTACAAACGTGCGAGACGTCGCGCCTTAGCAATCGCTAAACCAACTTCCGAGGGGTTATTGACCACGCCGGAGCACGATCAACCTGACCACGAGGGCCTGTTTCCTGCGAGCAAACGAAGAACAAGCAAGAAACTGAGATTGCAATCTGGATATTGCGAATATAAGATGAAAGCTTTATTGATCAAGGTGGGGTTCTGTGACGTCTTGGTCTGGTCGTTGGACACAAACGAAGTACGCGAAGTTGCAGCTATGGCGAACTTTTAATCTAAACAAAACCCAAAGTCTAAATGACGCCCTAAGGGCTGTATATATGGAGGAAGAGAGGGGAATTTCGTGGCCCTTGAGGGTGGGGTCCGAAACCAACCCTAACTCTTGTTTCCCCACACATACGGACTCTAAAAATAGCCTATACTTAAGTATTTCGAAATTACATGGGCCTGGCCCATTAATAAGGTGACGCAGCACCTAGAATAGCCTATGGACGAATATTATGAAGTGACATCTTATATATTTCGTCCATGGCTTCATGCACTCCTTATGGCGGCTTCAAAGTCCTGAAATCATCACTTGTAACTCCGTTCTTGATCCCCTTGCGCATGCCATCAACTTCATGCGTGTTCTTGCTCCAATGTTCATCCTTCTCCAAGCTAGGCCCTTCATTTGAAAGCAAAACAAATGTATCCAATTTAGGCAGCATCATAATCTCATGAACATTAGAATCATTACCAAGAAACGAAAGTACCTGGTAATTTAATTGGCGTGCGCGAGCTCTAGTAATTGGTCCAGTATATGTAACAGTAGGGGCTGTGGGTGTAACAATGGTATTGATGTCCTCATCATATTGCCTTATGAAGTCAAAACCACAAGAAGATGAATAAAATTAGCTCTGCATAACTAGTTGATGCATGATACAGACGAACACTACCTTGATGTAAGGCTAGCGCATGATAGGAGGATGGAACATATACAAAAAAGATAGCGTTTCATATTCACACGTACGATAGGAGGATGGAATATGTATGAAAAAATAGTAAGCGGAAGGCATTTCAACAAAATTAGAAGAAATGAAAGCTAGGCACCATATGAACATGCAACCAATATCACTCTATCAGGTAAAAAGTGTCTCGTTGTAAGTGTCATTTCAAGAAATTAGAAGCAGTACAAGCTAGAAGACAATGCAAGATGCAACCTACATCACAGTCCCAAGTTAAATGTGTCTTATGGGTAAGTGATCCTTGTAGGTATAGGTTGTAAGCTACGCAGATGCAATTCAACATAACCAGAAGGAATACAAACTAGACATCATACGGAAAACACAACCACATATAACAGTTCCATGTTAGAGCAAGCACCTGTGATGGTGGAGTAGGGGAGATGTGCTCATCATAGACATGTATGTTCTAGAAACAGGAACACGTGTCATATTCACATGCATTATGTGTAAAGTAAGCAGATGCAATTCAAAAAAGTTAGAAGCAATACAAGCTAGACATCATACACAACATGCAACCACATATAATAGTGCCACGTTATAGCAAGCACCTGTGATGGTGGAGTAGGGGAGATGTGCTCATCATGTACACGTATGTTCTAGAAACATGAACACGCGTCATATTGATAGGCATTATGTGTAAAGTAAGCAGATGCAATTCAACAAAGTTAGAAGCAATACAAGCTAGACATCATACGCAACATGCAACCACATATAATAGTGCCAAGTTAGAGCAAGCACCTGTGATGGTGGAGTAGGGGAGATGTGCTCATCATCTACACAGCTACGTTGACTCTCTAGCCTTGTGTTGTCTTGCGAATCTTATTGGGAGGATGGCGGAGTAGAATCTGTAGAGAACCTCCGTTTCAGTTGCTCGGAAGGATCATCCAATGCCTTGACAATTTCCTTCAGCTTTATTGATTTTGCATTGTGAGGTCAAACCGACAAGAAAAAGGAATATAATTCGCTCTTCAGAACTCATTCATGCATGATACTGACGAACACTACTCTGATGAAAGGCAAAGTCATGATACAAGGATGGAATATGTACGAAAAAATGGACGACTTGACATATTCACACCTATGATGTGGTAACTAAGCAGAAGGCACTTCAAAAAATTAGAAGCACTGCAAACTAGACACCATATGAAAGGTGCAATCAATATTACTCTGCCAAGTAAAACTGTCTCGTCATAGGTGGCGTTCATCAAACTAGAAGCAATACATGCTAGAAATCATATTCAAGATGCAAACCAATATCACACTACCAACTTAAAGGTGTTCCATCATAAGTGACTGATGCAGGATACACAAGAAGAGTAGTTTCATGTAAGAACATGGTGTGATAGGCAGATATAGTATGTACCAAAAACAGGAAAGCGTGTCATATTCACACGTATCATGTGTAACCTAAGCAGATGCAGTTTACACTAATTAGGAGTAATACAAGCTAGACACCATATGGAACATGCAACCAGATATCACACTGCCAAGTTAGAGCAAGCACCTTGGATGGTGGAGTAGGGGAGCGGAGACTTGGACCTTGTAATGCACTATCAGTACAAGGAGAATCGGTACAGATGCTCCGTTTACGTAGCTGCAGAGGACCACCATCATCACCTTCCTTACTCTTTTCCTTCCTCTTTCTTGATTTTGCCTTGTCAAGTCAAACCCACAAGAAAAAGGAATAAAATTTTCTCTTCAGAACTCATTGATGCATGATAATGACGAACACTGCTTTCATGTAAGGCAGCCGCATGATAGGATGATGGAATATGTATGAAAAATAGGATGGCGTGACATATTGACATGTATGATGTATAAAGTGTAAACTAATCACAAGGTGCTTGAACTTGTTAGAATCAATGCAAGCTAGAAACCATATGAAAGATGAAACCAATATCACTTTGCCAAATTAAAAGGGTGCCCTAACAAATGTATTTGACCAAATTAGAAGCAATACATGGCAACATGCTAGAAATAATATGCAATATGCAACGAATAAAGGTGACTCATCGTAAGTGATTGATGCAGGATACAAAAGAGAGGTAGTTTCATGTAAGAACAAGGTTAACACATAGATGTAGTGAGTACCAAAAATTGGAAGACATGTCATATTCACAGGTATAATGTGTATACTAAGTAGATGTAGTTTACCCTAATTAGAAGCATTACAAGCTAGACATTGTATGCAATATGCAACCACATATCACACTACGAAGTTAGAGCAAGCACCTGTGATGGTGGTGTGGGGGAATTGCAGTCATCAACTAGACAGCTACGTTGACTATCTTCATTTAGCCTTGCTATTTCTTGAGAATCATGTGGGGAGGATGACACTGCACTTTTTAAACGAGTATGGCGTCTCACAGTAACCCACTCGGGTGACTGTCTCATCATAATTGATTGAAAAGGGATACAAAAGAGCATTAGTTTGATGTACGAACATGGTTAATAGACATATGTAGTATGTATCAAAAACAGGAAGGCATGTCATTATCAAAGGTATAATGTGTAAAGTAAGCAGATGCAATTTAACCAAATTAGAAGCAATACAAGCTAGAAACCATATGCAACATGCAACCACATTTGATAGCGCGAAGTTAAAGCAAGCACCTGGGATGGTTGTGGGTGTCAATTGAGATCATCAACTACAGAGCTACGTTTACTTTCTCCAACTGCTGACACTGCATCCTTTAGAGCGTTGAAAAGCTTAGTGCTTATCTTCGAAATACACTGGAGCGACTTCTGTGTTTTCTTTTCAGCATTCATCAACACTGCGTCGGAGTCTGAAATACCCATGCATAAAAAAACAATAGTGTGAGTATGGGTGAAGTGTGTGCACAATTAGTATAGTGTAAAGGTAGCAGATAGCAGGTCGGTGAGAAATAAATGACGGGAGACATATGATAGCTCTACAACATTCATGGCACACTAAATTACTATAGGATTCTATGAAAATAACATTCGACTAAAAACAAATAGGTCAGTCCATTTTTTCTGCACCATCTGATGTACAAAGAACAGGCAGATCGTCTTCATCTACCTCCAGCCAGTCAGTGTTGACGATCTTTCTTGAAACGGCAGCGACCACCGGCCCAGTCCCCTGCCTACGCCCTCCCCTCGACCTCACCGCACCGTCGTGCTTGGCACCGCCCCCCGGCCATTCATTCAAGCTCCGCCGACCACCAGATCGGGCGCAAGCAGCTCCTGCACCCCACACCCCTATGATAGACACCGATGCACCGCTTCCCTGGCGAACAGGCGGATTAGGTGCTCCGCGCACCTAAGCGGGTGCTGCTTCTTTTAATTGCGGTTCGACTAACCCTGAATTGAAATCCAGTCAGGCTACTGACCTCTAGCAAAGGTGAAATAGTAAAGGGAGGAAACCTTATGCATTTAGTATCACGAAGAAGATGCAGCAAGAAGCGCTCAACTAGTTTCATTCGTGGGATGAATACGGTGTGAGCAGAGATGTAAGGTTTGCACGAATAAAGGATGAGGAGTACCTCTTTCTGATGGCAGTGTTGTGTCCTCCTTGTGTTTTTCCAATGATCTTCTTGTGGTTTGCTTGAAACGAGAAGTTGTGGAAGACGGTGCAGCCTTGGACAAACCCATGGCCAAGTTGTTGAGTGTGGTGCGGTGGCCGTCTGTCGGCGGCGGGGAAGCAGATCCGAGGCGGTGAACGACGACGTAGCGGGAACAACTCCAGTGCGGTGGACGGTTGTGACAGTGGAGCGGCAACAGTGAGGCGCAGGACGGCGTGGTCAGAGTAGTTTTGGTACGGCGCACGTCGGCGTCGGTGTCGTGGAGGCATCTCTACCTCGGCTTCAGCTGCTAAGTCCTTGAGGGCGTTGCGGTTGCGTTGGACGATGACGTCGGGGTACCGGCTCCGGCGTGATGGAGGAGGGCGACAGTGGATTGGGTGCTATGGGGTGGAGGACGGAGGAGGCTGGGGTTTCACGGCTAGTGGAGAGGGCGTTTTGGCGCCCATGGAGTATGAATGGGGAAATAGAGGGAGACGGGGAACTTAAGGGGGAACAATGTTTCGGTTTGGGACACGCTTGTTTGAAATTTGGGGAATGTTTCAAACTTTGCCCCCATCTAAAATTTCGAACATATTGCGGGTTGGGGGTAGGACAGTAATCTCAGGTGTCCCAAATGTGGGCAGGATAGATTTCGGCCGAGCGCATGGGTGTTTAGGCGCCAACGGCGTATGAATGCCTCTCGGAGGCGGTTGAGACTGGCGTCTTCTTGAAGTTACAAACCTACCCTGGTTTAGACCTTTGGACATCGGGCCGATAGGCTACACGGGCCAGAGTCAGGACAGTAATATCCTACCACCAAACATTAGTCTCGCACGGTTTCGGGTGACCAGAGGCCTATTTGGCGTTTCGTTCAATATTTGGGAGCAGAAGCATTAACGTTTTCGGTTCTCTTGAATTGAACATTCAAGATTTGTCAAACTTCACAAATCTTTACTCTTGAAAATCGTAAAGCTATGATTATTTTGGAATGGAGGTGGTACATTTCAATATACATTGTACACGAGTATATATAAAAAAAATATGCAACTTATCTCAGTTCATGCATGGTTCCAGATATAATATCCTTGGTTGCAAAAAGAAAGTTAGACATGCGTATGAATATATATAGCATGTTCAAACGCACAACAAAGATTGATGCCCCCCTTTACATCTGATTTACAAATGCCATTATCTCTGATACCACTTGGTAGAGGCAAAGGTGTCCCGATGTTTCGATGAGATGGTGGCTATCGTTTTCTGTGGGAGTCGACCTTGACGATCCGACTACGAATGTGCGAGACGTCGCGCCTTAGCAATCGCTAAACCAACTTCCGAGGGGTTATTGACCACGCCGGAGCACGATCAACCTGACCACGAGGGCCTGTTTCCTGCGAGCAAACGAAGAACAAGCAAGAAGCTGAGATTGCAATCTGGATATTGCGAATATAAGATGAAAGCTTTATTGATCAAGGTGGGGTTCTGTGACGTCTTGGTCTGGTCGTTGGACACAAACGAAGTACGCGAAGTTGCAGCTATGGCGAACTTTTAATCTAAACAAAACCCAAGTCTAAACGACGCCCTAAGGGCTGTATATATGGAGGAAGAGAGGGGAATTTCGTGGCCCTTGAGGGTGGGGTCCGAAACCAACCCTAACTCTTGTTTCCCCACACATACGGACTCTAAAAATAGCCTATACTTAAGTATTTCGAAATTACATGGGCCTGGCCCATTAATAAGGTGACGCAGCACCTAGAATAGCCTATGGACGAATATTATGAAGTGGCATCTTGTATATTTCGTCCAAGGCTTCATGCACTCCTTATGGCGGCTTCAAAGTCCTGAAATCATCACTTGTAACTCCGTTCTTGATCCCCTTGCGCATGCCATCAACTCCATTCGTGTTCTTGCTCCAATGTTCATCCTTCTCCAAGCTAAGACCTTCATTTGTAAGCAAAACAAATGTATCCAATTTAGGCAGCATCATAATCTCATGAACATTAGAATCATTACCAAGAAACGAAAGTACCTGGTAATTTAATTGGCATGCGCGAGCTCTAGTAATTGGTCCAGTATATGTAACAGTAGGGGCTGTGGGTGTAACAATGGTATTGATGTCCTCATCAGCCATTATCTCGGGTTCAAATAGATGAATGCACTTCCTATGAATTCGAATCTTCAAAACCCTCTTTATGTTGAATTCGACATGTATTCTATTTCATAGCTAGCAATTTGGAATGTATCCATGCAAGTGACAAATGTATAAAGTGCTTCACACTAACAACATGGAGTGCACTAACTAATGTTTATATATGAAGTGCAAAAGCATCCATTGCCTGTATTTCAAACTGCTCTCACTCTATGGATCGATAATATGAAATAAACACATGCACATGCTAGAATTCAATAGAGTATGGGTGTCTGATAGACCGATTTTCTTCCATACGCAATTTGCAAAATTCATGATCTCATCCAAAAATAATAATTCCATTTATATTTTAATTTAATGCGTAGAACCGCCTTTTACACATAGATGCACTATGCCTCGGCCCATTCTCACAAACGCGCTATATATCTCTCTATCTACCGCATAAGTGCAAACACTTTATATGCATCGGCATTTCTCTTTCACACGTGCTCATAATCTCTCTCGGGGTGTCGGGGAGTCTCACGCACATGCTCTCTGTATCTCTCTCCCTTTCTGACTACTATGTACCACTCTTTTCACTAATCTCAGTTGGAAAACACTATTTCTCTCACATGCATATATACACATGCACAGTCTCTACTAGCCCTCTATACGCATATATATATATATGTGTGTGTGTGTGTGTGTGTGTGTGTGTATGTGTGTGTGTGTGTGTGTGCCTACGTGTCTCCCGCACGCACATTACCTTTAGGCCTCTCTCGCACACATTGCCCCCCTAGACACACCTTTCTCTTAGTAGTTGGCAGATATGATTCCATCATATCATTCGGTAGGATATCCCTGACTGTTAGGCTGGATGGTAATACAAGGCAAAGTTTTACCCTAGTTCGGACCCTTGCAGTTGAGGAAAAAGCCAACTCCTGGTACTGTATATTAGTGATAGGGGTGTGTACAAAGTACACGTGAATACCACGCATTGTGCGTGTGTGTATACTATCGACGAACTAGTCACCAAGATTCTATAACATACTGGGGCCTAGGGTTACAAATCATATATAGTCGGCTTATCACCAGTGGGGATAGTGTCCTCCGCTTCTCTGGTAGCTAGCTTCGTGTTGTATGCCGAGTCCTCCACATGGGTCTTCGTATAACGCGTCTTGATCCAACCTATGTGGCGTAGGATGGAACCAACCCATGAGTCCTCATGTTGACCCACCACAACTAGAAATGATGTGCCCACCACACCACACACGCAATCGGCCACTAAGAAAATAAGCATATACAATAGTACAATGTTATACATGAAAGTTAATTGCATGGTGCATCCAAAAATATTTGTTCTACATTGTGAATGTTTATATATTCTCCTAAAATATTAGTCACGGGAAAGAGAAACGAAGGGCATATCTCTCCTTGTCTCCACCGGACATCCCCTATTTCTACACCACTTTCACGTACGCACACAAACTATCTCTCGGCCCTCTAAAAGTATGCATGCCCACGACACATGCACGCATGACGGTCGCTGTATTTCAACCTAAAGCACTATACGGTCACTAGAGTTCAGAATATGCTCATTACGGTCACCGTATACATTCTTGTGGTGATCATACGGTATCTAGCTCACGATACGTCTTTGTATTTTCTTGATGACACTGACGGACTTTGCATTTGATGAGTGCTCCGTATTTTGTTGACGACACTTATGGTCATTGTATTTGAAGCGAAAGCACGATATGGTCACTGGACTTCAGAATAAGCTCATCACGGTCACCACGTACATTATGTCGTGCTACCCAACATGTGGTTGGATGGTTAGGAGGACAGTGGTTTGTCGAGCCCACAAGGGTTAAAGTCCCGGTGCTCGCATTTATCCTGGGTTAATTTCAGTATTTTCTGGCGATGTGCATTCAGTGGGAGGAGATGTTCCACTCGACTATGAGGCACCTATGATGACTTCGTAAAATCTCAAGATCATATGCCGTCTCACTCTCTCGAAGGTGCTCATAGGGGTAGGGTGTGCGTGTGTGTGCTTATAGCGGTGAGTGCTTGCGTGTATATATGAGCCCTTGCGTCTGTACCATGTTAAAAAATACAAGTCATGATTATACGGTCGCTGGCTCACCCGTACAACTACATATTTTATGGATGACACAATCAATTGACCAGTCAAATGTTCCACGTGGCGCAACTAGTGTTCCAACATCGGGGCACATAACCGTGGGGCCCACCTGTCAGCCTCTATATTAAAGAAAGAAATGGTAGTTTGAGTTTGTACTGTGTTAATAAAATACATTTTAGGGTGATCATACGGTCACTGGCTCACCATACAGCTCCGTAATTTGTTGATGACACGATCAATTGACCAGTCAAACAGTCCACATTCAGCAGCGCACATTACCATAGGGCCCACCCGTCAGCGCGTATATGAAGGACATAAATGGTAATAAATTAGTCGTCGATGGGTACTCGAAGTCGTGAGACCTCTGGTTGGCAGTCGCCGATGGTGGGGGGCCGTTGATTGGGCAGTGGGGTGGGGATCACCGGAGAAAAAGCTCTGCCCGGGGGGCCTAGAGGGATGGCCGGTGCGGCGGCGGACCGACGGTGGGGAGTGGTTTCGGGGCGGGCTGGGCGGGATCGTGGCGTGGGACGGCTGCGGGCGGCGAGGGCCAGCGGTTCGGCCGGTGGTGGCTGGCGGCTCAAGGGGTGGAGTTTGATGATAAACTGCAGACCCTTGATTTCGTATCAAATGGCTGGAAAATCTAATGACCAGAGATGAAAAAGTCAGTCGACTGACGTGTAGCCTCACCCCGCACGTACACATGCACGAACGCAAGACACGCACGCATGCAGGCATGCAACACTGACACGTACACATAACGAACATACGCACGCATGCAGGCGTGCAACACTGACACGTACACATGCACTCACGAACACACGCACGTATGCACACATGCATGCAACACTGAAACGTACCCTTGCACACATGCAACACTCGCACACCTACATGCACACGACGCAAGACACACGCTCAACCTATACGTGCATGCACCCTTTGTTTAAGACATGGATTGTTACGGGTATTAATCAATCTTATCTGTGATAAGCAGAATATTGATGTTTGCAGTGGTCTTTATGAATCACAACGTATCGAACGGGCTATCAACATAGTAGGCTTATCTACATGAAAAGGATGACATCACACTCAATGAACAATCATCGGTTTGTGAAATGCCCGCTTCTGACCGCCCTGGCCCACCAAAGGTTCCTCTATTGTGCGCTGCCTGCGTTGGGTCACTGACATGCAGGCCATGTACCCAAAGAGCCCAGACGTCAGTGGAAGAATGGCGCGGTGTCGTACGTCCGAGTCGAGGGCGCCACTCGCTGCACGCCCGACTGAACACGCCTCCTTGCCGCATTCAAACGCCTCCATGAAACCCGCCCGTGTGGAAGCTGAGAAAACCACTCTGGACGCATGTCCGTTCATGACCGGGCCGGCATGAAACGCAATGCCGGCCGAGCTCCTCCCATCCACCGTCTATTTAATCTCCTATTTAAATGAGGCCAAACGTCGGCCAAGAATCACACACCTCCATCGCTCCCTTATCTACCCCTTCACCATTTTTTCCACTCTTACAATGGCTTACGAAGAGTAGTTATTCCGCACAAGCCATTTGTCTAGGTTTGTATCTCTCACACACACCCACGTAGATGGGGGACGTGCACAAAGAGAAGAGGTGCACGCACGGCGCACGTACTCCCGTCTCTTTCCCAACCACACCCGCGCGGGTACACCATGGAGCTCATTTTTGAACGAAAAGGCAACCCACATGTACTGGTTGTCCACTTGGTGGATGGAGGATCGTCTACCACGGGTGAACAAACAAATTGCGACATGACATGTTATGTTAAAAAAGAGGCAAACCATGCGGGGCCTACCTTAGAGGCAATGCTCTATACTCTGGAGTACTTTTGATGTGTCCCGTCAACTCGCGGAACAAGGAGAAGCTTGCTTAGTACGCCGTCTCCCCCGCCCACGAGCGCAGTGGCTCGCAGGATGAGGTGAAGCTTGCTTACTAGTAGTAGTAATGTAGGCCTTACGCCCGCTCCATCGCCCACGCGCGTGGTGGCTCGCAGGACGAGGAGAAAATTTTACTCCCCTGCATGCCGCGCGGGAAAAGACCCGCCCTCGCCTTTTTTAGTCCGGGTTTGTATCGATGGATCGCACGAAGCAGCAAAAACCCAAGCCGTGTCTTGTACTCCTCCGTCGACGCTCGCTTTCATGAATTCTGTACTTCCTATCGCCGACATGTGGGACATATAGCAACCGGGTGGACGTGTCAAGCACCAATAACAGTGCATAACAGCAGGGGGGACGCACCCCAGTCGTACCGCCCCAGTAGTAGTAGTAGTAATGAGCAATGAGACGTCAAATCACAATGCCGCACCTTCCCAGACAGATGAAGCAACCATTATTCCACACTTCGGTTCGCCATCATTCAAACCACGTAGTATTGCTTCTTCCTCAAGAGGGACACGCGCATCGCCTTGGTACATCATGACACGTGGGACCGCATGGCAGGCCATGATCCCCCACCAATCGCTCGGTAAAATCACCTCATTTTTACTACTATACTTCCTTCGTATCAGTTTACTACATGGCATGCACGTCGTTCTAGTTTGAGAATTTAACTAGCTATATATGTGATGAACAGTATATGTTTAGAAACTACATCTGCTTAATAATCCAATGATATACTTTTTGTGACATAGTAACTCAGATTTAGTTAGTCAAATGGATGACCTATAAGTACGTGCAAGCCCTATAAACCGAGACGTCTAAAAAAATGAGACAGAGAGGGTAGTTCAGTACGTATCTTTTTAGATCAATATAGTCGGGATTCACCAAGGAGCAAAACCAAGTGGTAGGCTGCACCTGACGTGTTGGCGTAGCGACTCAAGAAGGGTCAGTCCGCACACGAAATGGCGACACACTTAACAAGACCCCTTTGGCTGACATGTGGCTCATCCACCGTCTTGTTCCACGTGCGATGCACCGAATTACAGTTTGGAGCAGCAGTTGGAATTGGAGGCACCCCAATCGTAGAGCCGCAGTAGTAGAAAATGAGCGACGTGGGGACAAATCATAAAGCCCCACCTTTCCCGCATTAAGCTGAACGGACGAAGCAACCATCATTTCACTCTAGGGCGCAAGAGCATAAAGAAAAGAGAAAACCAATGATGTGTGCGGCAGCTACCTAGGGCACCCTAGGGTAGGGGTCTCCACTACAGATCTTTTTTTTGAAAGCGCCTCCACTACAAATCGGCTTCTCCCTCGTCCTCTTGAAGAAAACCGATGATGCTTGCAGCGGTAGTGTTTGTAGGAGTACTACTAGGGCATGCGGGGCCACGTCGTAGTAAGCGGGAGAGGGATTGAGTTCGAGTCGATGCCTTAAATATGCGTGGGCCGCTTGGTTTATGGGAATGAGGCTGCATTTTTGGTTCGGGGACCAGTGAAGATATAGTACGTACAAAAAATTGTGGACGTAGGTTCGACCGAAAGGCAATGATTCATGGGCCCTGCATTTTGATATACCCGGGGCCGCGTGAAATTTTCTACTCTACCCAAAACTAGGAAGGTACACATGCATTGAACGCATGAGATTTCGAAACCAAATTATGAATAAATACACACTATAGCATGTAAAGCTTTGAGTCATATATGCATGTTGTAGATGTTCGTTTAATTCTTATAGTTCATCTCATTCAAAATCAATTAGTTTTATAAAATGTTCAGATTCATGGGGTTGTGGATTGTAAAGCATAAAGTAAAAAATAAATAATGGCAATTCATTTAGAAAAAAAACAATTATGATACGGAAGATTCTAGAACAAAGGAGAAGTGCTTGTTCTTTGAGGTTTGTGCATTATGCTTAAGTTCAACCATGGTGTCTTCTAAATTGTACATGTGGCAGATCTGGTGGAATGTTGATGATATCCAATGGCCAGTAGTGCTCGGATTTGCCATCTCTGGACTTTCGGATTAGCTTCATCCAGCGACCATCTTTCAAGTTATTCACACACTATGTATTCTTGTGCCATAGTTGCATGTCTTAGAAAAAAGCTACTAGTGGGTTGTACTAGCTATTTAGGAATAGAAGATGTATACATGGAAGTTGTAGGGAAAGAGATGACATGGAGTATCTCAATTCCTATTAGTAGGGATTGAAAAAGAGATGTCATTTGGTTGACATCATAGGAACTTTCCTATTGAATCTAGAGATGCCATCTATCTCAATTCCTATGAGGAGGGATTAGAAAAGAGATGTAATTAGGAACTTCTCTATTGAATATACGCTAATCTTTATTTTCCTTTGAAATTATGGGAGTATAGGAATCCATTTATATGAACCAAGTGGCTCTAAAGCTATAGAAATGATATCATGTTTATTTCCTTTGAAATGTGGAGTATATGAATCTATTCCTATGAACCAATTGGCTCTAAAGGAAAACAAATCCTATTAAAATCATATCATATAGAGTTCCTATGATATTCCTCCACACCAAAGGATGGTTGAAATTGCTGCAGGTGATACGATGGTCTTTCTTTGTAGACTCCTTCCCCATCTTTATAGTTACCTCTCAAAGATGAATGAAATGATATATACAGGGTATTCTAAATGTGCAATTTGGTACACAAAAACTGATGAGGACATCAGTACCATTGTTACACCCACAGCCCCTACTGTTACATATACTGGACCAATTACTAGAGCTCGCGCACGCCAATTAAATTACCAGGTACTTTCGTTTCTTGGTAATGATTCTAATGTTCATGAGATTATGATGCTGCCTAAATTGGATACATTTGTTTTGCTTTCAAATGAAGGGCCTAGCTTGGAGAAGGATGAACATTGGAGCAAGAACACGCATGAAGTTGATGGCATGCGCAAGGGGATCAAGAATGGAGTTACAAGTGATGATTTCAGGACTTTGAAGCCGCCATAAGGAGTGCATGAAGCCATGGACGAAATATACAAGATGCCACTTCATAATATTCGTCCATAGGCTATTCTAGGTGCTGCGTCACCTTATTAATGGGCCAGGCCCATGTAATTTCGAAATACTTAAGTATAGGCTATTTTTAGAGTCCGTATGTGTGGGGAAACAAGAGTTAGGGTTGGTTTCGGACCCCACCCTCAAGGGCCACGAAATTCCCCTCTCTTCCTCCATATATACAGCCCTTAGGGCGTCGTTTAGACTTTGGGTTTTGTTTAGATTAAAAGTTCGCCATAGCTGCAACTTCGCGTACTTCGTTTGTGTCCAACGACCAGACCAAGACGTCACAGAACCCCACCTTGATCAATAAAGCTTTCATCTTATATTCGCAATATCCAGATTGCAATCTCAGTTTCTTGCTTGTTCTTCGTTTGCTCGCAGGAAACAGGGCCTCGTGGTCAGGTTGATCGTGCTCCGGCGTGGTCAATAACCCCTCGGAAGTTGGTTTAGCGATTGCTAAGGCGCGACGTCTCGCACGTTCGTAGTCGGATCGTCAAGGTCGACTCCCACAGAAAACGATAGCCACCATCTCATCGAAACATCGGGACACCTTTGCCTCTATCAAGTGGTATCAGATTTCCAGGTTGCTCGGTGAGATTTTACAGTTTTTCGTAGATTAGATCGAGTCTGTTCTTCATACCTACAGTCCACGAAAAAGCCACACAAAAAAATTAGGGTTAGTTCATCATATCCGAACCAATCTGAGCCTTTGCATAATCTTTTTAGGGTTTTTGCTTTGTTGAATTTGCGGTTGCATCGTCGTGTCAAGTTGCTGGTCTTAGAGTCTAGTCTTTTAGAGTTTCGAGTTCTGGTCACAAGTTGTCACGCCGCCGCCGCACCATTATCATCGCCCATCTACCACTTTTGCTTATCCGCCACCGCTCTGAATCCATATCCATATACCACCACCAATCCGTATCCATATACCACCATCAATCTCTATCCATATACCACCACCGCTACCATATACCACCACCGCTGCCATATACCACCACCATATATCCACCACCAATCCGAGTTCTTCTCATATTAGGTTTGTTCTTGAGATCAATCTCAATTCCGATTCGTGTTTCCTTGCCTGCGTAGGTGTCGGAAAAAAAAAAGAGTCTGGAGACCCCCGGGCAGTTTTTAGGCCAAAATTTTCACGGGCAAAAATATTTTTTCCCTATCCTATTTTTAGGCTTTTCTGAGTCTTTTGAGGCACATGCCATCATAGTGATTTTTTGTCGCACTTTTTCGTCGTCGCTGCCCTGATTTCCGAAAAAAAAAGTGAAAAAAAAAATTTCGTGCCCATTCTATCAGTTTGACGAGGGAAGAGTTTTGAGACACTCGCCATTATAGTAATTTTTCGCAAAAAAAAAAAGAGGAGCGCAAAAAAAAAAGAGGAGCGCAAAAAAAAAGCGAAAAAAAAAAGTTCCAGAGTGTGCTTTTCCCTTATTTACGTGCAGCGCCGTGATTTTGTTAGTGTTCTAGGCTCGCGTCTCTAGCACGGTCTAGCCTAGGACCAACACAGTACCGTCGTTGAGCGTTTATTCAACTTTGCATCTCTGAATTGATTATTGCTGACCCTTTTTGCTACCATACTATAAGCCTTCCCAGCTCCACATACATCTACGTCGTGCGTTTGACTCTCCCTGGCAATCGCTCTATCCAAGCTTTTGAGAGTTTTTGACTACAACGGTTGCCGATCACCGCCTGCTGCTGGGTAAGAACTGGTAAGAATTTGAGATTTGCTTGACGGATTTGTGACACCCGCCACCAACACCTCTTGTTAGTATTCTGTAGGATCATATTCTTGTGTGTTTTCTATTGTTGCTAACCATGGCAGGATCACAAGCCGACGAGACTGACTGGGAGAACATGACGAATCAGGAGTTGCATGATAAATTTCAGCAAATGATGAATGGACAGGTGCAGGATGTGCTAAACAGATTTGAAGAGGCCATGGAGAAGATAGATGACATGGAGAAAACGTTCGAAACAAAGCTCGATAACAGGTTTAATGAATTGCTCGCGCGTCTTCCACCACCACCACCGGCTGCACCTAACGCACCTCTACAACAACAACAACAACGACTACCTACACATCGTGAAACAGCCCTCCGCCGAGCGAGCCGTCTCCCTCTTGCACCTGGCCAAACTGTTGGTGCTACTGTTGCTACTTCTGTGGCTCCTGCTGCTGATGCGGAGGAGGATGATTATGTGGGAGATTATGAGGATGAGGTTGATCAAACTCAGAACTACGTGCCACCACCAGCACCGCAACCATCAGGTCGTCCACATGCAAATAATGGCAATGGTAGGGCTCACCCTCAGGTACGAGATCATGACCATCTCCCTAAACTAAAATTGAATATTCCACCATTTGAGGGTAGATATGTTCCTGATATATATCTTACTTGGGAGTTAGAAACTGAACAACGATTTACATGTTTACAATATCCCGAGGAGAGACGTGTTCCTGCTGCTGTTTGTGCATTCACTAGTTTTGCATGTGTTTGGTGGTCTGAGCATTGTAGATTATATCCCATTCCTGCTACTTGGGCTGCTTTGAAAACTGCTATGCGTACTCGTTGGGTTCCACCATATTATCAACGTGAATTACTTCAAAAATTGCAGCGCTTAAGACAGGGAAAAAATTCTGTAGAAGAATATTATCAGGAATTACAAACTGGCATGATTAGATGTGGTATTGTTGAGGAGAATGAAGCTATGCTTGCACGTTTTATGGGTGGATTAAATAGAGAGATTCAGACGATTCTAGAGTATAAGGAGTATACTAATATCACTCGTTTATTCCATCTTGCTTGTAAAGCTGAACGTGAAGTGCAGGATCGACAGGCATTGGCGCGGACTAACTTTTCTGCAGGTCGACCTTCTTCATGGACACCACGTGCATCATCTACTTCCACACGTTCTGCTTCATCGGCGCCTCCGTCGGCTGCCACCTCCAACCGTGATACAATAAAGCAGGCACAATCACCACTATTTGCCAAGAGCACACCTTCTGGGCCTGCAAAGAGCTCTTCTTCATCCATGGCATCAACAGGGCAGACACATGATATTATTTGTCGACGTTGCAAGGGTGGAGGTCATTATGCGAGAGAATGCCCATCTAAGCGTGTGATGATTGTTACTGAGGATGGTGGGTATGAGTCCGCTAGTGACTATGATGAGGAGACTTTGGCTCTTATTACACGTGACGAACACGGTGGAGACGATTCTGATCCTGAGACGCAATACATGGCTCCTGAAGATGCTGACAGGTATGAATGTTTAGTTGCTCAACGTGTTTTGAGTGTGCAGGTTACACAAGCTGAGCAAAATCAGAGGCATAATTTGTTCCATACAAAGGGAGTTGTGAAGGAACGTGATGAGGACATCAATACCATTGTTACACCCACAGCCCCTACTGTTACATATACTGGACCAATTACTAGAGCTCGCGCACGCCAATTAAATTACCAGGTACTTTCGTTTCTTGGTAATGATTCTAATGTTCATGAGATTATGATGCTGCCTAAATTGGATACATTTGTTTTGCTTACAAATGAAGGTCCTAGCTTGGAGAAGGATGAACATTGGAGCAAGAACACGAATGGAGTTGATGGCATGCGCAAGGGGATCAGGAACGGAGTTACAAGTGATGATTTCAGGACTTTGAAGCCGCCATAAGGAGTGCATGAAGCCTTGGACGAAATATACAAGATGTCACTTCATAATATTCGTCCATAGGCTATTCTAGGTGCTGCGTCACCTTATTAATGGGCCAGGCCCATGTAATTTCGAAATACTTAAGTATAGGCTATTTTTAGAGTCCGTATGTGTGGGGAAACAAGAGTTAGGGTTGGTTTCGGACCCCACCCTCAAGGGCCACGAAATTCCCCTCTCTTCCTCCATATATACAGCCCTTAGGGCGTCGTTTAGACTTGGGTTTTGTTTAGATTAAAAGTTCGCCATAGCTGCAACTTCGCGTACTTCGTTTGTGTCCAACGACCAGACCAAGACGTCACAGAACCCCACCTTGATCAATAAAGCTTTCATCTTATATTCGCAATATCCAGATTGCAATCTCAGTTTCTTGCTTGTTCTTCGTTTGCTCGCAGGAAACAGGCCCTCGTGGTCAGGTTGATCGTGCTCCGGCGTGGTCAATAACCCCTCGGAAGTTGGTTTAGCGATTGCTAAGGCGCGACGTCTCGCACGTTCGTAGTCGGATCGTCAAGGTCGACTCCCACAGAAAACGATAGCCACCATCTCATCGAAACATCGGGACACCTTTGCCTCTATCAAGTGGTATCAGATTTCCAGGTTGCTCGGTGAGATTTTACAGTTTTTTCGTAGATTAGATCGAGTCTGTTCTTCATACCTACAGTCCACGAAAAAGCCACAAAAAAAAAATTAGGGTTAGTTCATCATATCCGAACCAATCTGAGCCTTTGCATAATCTTTTTAGGGTTTTTGCTTTGTTGAATTTGCGGTTGCATCGTCGTGTCAAGTTGCTGGTCTTAGAGTCTAGTCTTTTAGAGTTTCGAGTTCTGGTCATAAGTTGTCACGCCGCCGCAGCACCATCATCATCGCCCATCTACCACTTTTGCTTATCCGCCACCGCTCTGAATCCTTATCCATATACCACATACCACCACCGCTACCATATACCACCACCGCTGCCATATACCACAACCATATATCCACCACCAATCCGAGTTCTTCTCATATTAGGTTTGTTCTTGAGATCAATCTCAATTCCGATTCGTGTTTCCTTGCCTGCGTAGGTCTCGGAAAAAAAAAAAGGGTCTGGAGACCCCCGGGCAGTTTTTTAGGCCAAAATTTTCTCGGGCAAATTTTTTTTTCCCTATCCTATTTTTAGGCTTTTCTGAGTCTTTTGAGCCACGTGCCATCATAGTGATTTTTTGTCGCACTTTTTCGTCGTCGCTGCCCTGATTTCCGAAAAAAAAAAGTGGGAAAAAATTTTCGTGCCCATATTATCAGTTTGACGAGGGAAGAGTTTTGAGACACTCGCCATTATAGTAATTTTTCGCAAAAAAAAAAAAAAAGAGGAGCGCAAAAAAAAAAAAGAGGAGCGCAAAAAAAAAAAAAAAAAAGAGGAGCGCAAAAAAAAAAAGCGAAAAAAAAAGTTCCAGAGTGTGCTTTTCCCTTATTTACGTGCAGCGCCGTGATTTTGTTAGTGTTCTAGGCTCGCGTCTCTAGCACGGTCTAGCCTAGGACCAGCACAGTACCGTCGTTGAGCGTTTATTCAACTTTGCATCTCTGAATTGATTATTGCTGACCCTTTTTGCTACCATACTATAAGCCTTCCCAGCTCCACATACCTCTACGTCGTGCGTTTGACTCTCCCTGGCAATCGCTCTATCCAAGCTTTTGAGAGTTTTGACTACAACGGTTGCCGGTCACCGCCTGCTGCTGGGTAAGAACTGGTAAGAATTTGAGATTTGCTTGACGGATTTGTGACACCCGCCACCACCACCTCTTGTTAGTATTCTGTAGGATCATATTCTTGTGTGTTTTCTATTGTTGCTAACCATGGCAGGATCACAAGCCGACGAGACTGACTGGGAGAACATGACGAATCAGGAGTTGCATGATAAATTTCAGCAAATGATGAATGGACAGGTGCAGGATGTGCTAAACAGATTTGAAGAGGCCATGGAGAAGATAGATGACATGGAGAAGACGCTCGAAACAAAGCTCGATGACAGGTTTAATGAATTGCTCGCGCGTCTTCCACCACCACCACCACCGGCTGCACCTAACGCACCTCTACAACAACAACAACGACGACTACCTACACATCGTGAAACAGCCCTCCGCCGAGCGAGCCGTCTCCCTCTTGCACCTGGCCAAACTGTTGGTGCTGCTGTTGCTACTTCTGTGGCTCCTGCTGCCGATGCGGAGGAGGATGATTTTGCTGGCGATTACGAGGATGAGGTTGATCAAAATCAGAACTACGTGCCACCACCAGCACAGCAACCATCAGGTCGTCCACATGCAAATAATGGCAATGGTAGGGCTCACCCTCAGGTACGAGATCATGACCATCTCCCTAAACTAAAATTGAATATTCCACCATTTGAGGGTAGATATGTTCCTGATATATATCTTACTTGGGAGTTAGAAACTGAACAACGATTTACATGTTTACAATATCCCGAGGAGAGACGTGTTCCTGCTGCTGTTTGTGCATTCACTAGTTTTGCATGTGTTTGGTGGTCTGAGCATTGTAGATTATATCCCATTCCTGCTACTTGGGCTGCTTTGAAAACTGCTATGCGTACTCGTTGGGTTCCACCATATTATCAACGTGAATTACTTCAAAAATTGCAGCGCTTAAGACAGGGAAAAAATTCTGTAGAAGAATATTATCAGGAATTACAAACTGGCATGATTAGATGTGGTATTGTTGAGGAGAATGAAGCTATGCTTGCACGTTTTATGGGTGGATTAAATAGAGAGATTCAGACGATTCTAGAGTATAAGGAGTATACTAATATCACTCGTTTATTCCATCTTGCTTGTAAAGCTGAACGTGAAGTGCAGGATCGACAGGCATTGGCGCGGACTAACTTTTCTGCAGGTCGACCTTCTTCATGGACACCACGTGCATCATCTACTTCCACACGTTCTGCTTCACCGGCGCCTCCGTCGGCTGCCACCTCCAACCGTGATACAATAAAGCAGGCACAATCACCACTATCTGCCAAGAGCACACCTTCTGGGCCTGCAAAGAGCTCTTCTTCATCCATGGCATCAACAGGGCAGACACATGATATTATTTGTCGACGTTGCAAGGGTGGAGGTCATTATGCGAGAGAATGCCCATCTAAGCGTGTGATGATTGTTACTGAGGATGGTGGGTATGAGTCCGCTAGTGACTATGATGAGGAGACTTTGGCTCTTATTACACGTGACGAACACGGTGGAGACGATTCTGATCATGAGACGCAATACATGGCTCCTGAAGATGCTGACAGGTATGAATGTTTAGTTGCTCAACGTGTTTTGAGTGTGCAGGTTACACAAGCTGAGCAAAATCAGAGGCATAATTTGTTCCATACAAAGGGAGTTGTGAAGGAACGTTCTGTTCGCGTGATCATAGATGGAGGGAGTTGCAACAACTTGGCTAGCATCGAGATGGTGGAGAAGCTATCTCTCACCACAAGACCACATCCACATCCTTACTACATCCAATGGTTCAACAACAGCGGCAAGGTTAAGGTAACACGTACTGTTCGTGTGCATTTTAGTATCTCTACATATGCTGATTATGTTGATTGTGATGTGGTACCTATGCAAGCATGTTCCTTATTACTTGGTAGACCATGGCAATTTGATAAAAATTCTATTCACCATGGTAGAAACAATCAGTATACTCTTGTTCATAAGGATAAAAATATTACTTTGCTTCCTATGACTCCTGATTCCATTTTGAAAGATGATATTAATAGAGCTAATAAAGCAAAACAGGAGAAAACTAAGAGTGAAAATCAGATTGTGGCAAAAGAATTTGAGCAACAAATGCAGCCTCGTAATAATAAACAATCTAGTGTTGCTTCTGAAATTAAATTGAAAAGTGCATGTTTACTTGCCACCAAATCTGATATTGATGATCTAGATTTTAGCAAATCTGTTTGCTATGCTTTTGTGTGCAAAGAGGCATTATTTTCATTCGAGGACGCGCCTTCCTCTTTGCCTCCTGCTGTCACTAACATTTTGCAGGAGTTCGCCGACGTCTTTCCACAAGACGTGCCACCGGGATTACCACCTATTCGCGGGATTGAGCATCAAATTGACTTAATTCCCGGTGCATCATTACCCAACCGTGCACCATACCGTACCAATCCAGAGGAGACGAAGGAGATTATGCGTCAAGTACAAGAACTGCTCGACAAAGGTTATATACGCGAATCCCTTAGTCCTTGTGCTGTTCCTATCATTTTAGTGCCGAAAAAGGATGGTACGTCGCGTATGTGCGTTGATTGTAGAGGCATTAATAATATTACTATTCGTTATCGTCATCCTATTCCTAGGCTAGATGATATGCTTGATGAATTGAGTGGCTCTACAATATTCTCCAAAGTTGATTTGCGTAGTGGTTACCATCAAATTCGTATGAAATTGGGAGATGAATGGAAAACAGCATTTAAAACTAAGTTTGGATTATATGAGTGGTTAGTCATGCCTTTTGGGTTAACTAATGCACCTGGTACTTTCATGAGGTTAATGAACGAAGTTTTACGTGCCTTCATTGGACGATTTGTGGTAGTTTACTTTGATGACATATTGATTTATAGCAAATCTTTGGAGGACCATTTGGAACATTTACGTGCTGTTTTTATTGCTCTACGTGATGCACGTTTGTTTGGTAACCTTGGAAAGTGCACCTTTTGCACCGACCGAGTATCTTTTCTTGGCTATGTTGTTACTCCACAGGGAATTGAAGTTGATAAAGCCAAGATTGAAGCTATTGAGAGTTGGCCGCAGCCCAAAACGGTCACACAAGTGAGGAGTTTCCTTGGCCTCGCTGGTTTCTATAGGCGTTTTGTGAGAGATTTCAGCACCATTGCTGCACCTCTCAACGAGCTTACAAAGAAGGATGTACCTTTTGTTTGGGGTACCGCACAGGAAGAAGCCTTCACGGTATTGAAAGATAAGTTAACACATGCTCCTTTACTCCAACTTCCTAATTTCAATAAGACTTTTGAGCTTGAATGTGATGCTAGTGGAATTGGATTAGGAGGTGTGTTATTACAAGATGGAAAACCTGTTGCATACTTTTCTGAAAAATTGAGTGGGCCTAGTCTGAACTATTCTACTTATGATAAAGAATTATATGCTCTTGTTCGGACCTTAGAAACATGGCAACATTATTTATGGCCCAAGGAATTTGTTATACATTCTGATCATGAATCTTTGAAACACATTAAAAGTCAAGCAAAACTGAACCGTAGACATGCTAAATGGGTTGAATTCATTGAGACTTTCCCTTATGTCATTAAACACAAGAAGGGTAAAGAAAATGTTATTGCTGATGCCTTGTCTCGTCGTTATACTATGCTTTCACAACTTGACTTTAAAATATTTGGTTTGGAGACCATCAAGGATCAATATGTTAATGATGCTGAATTTAAAGATGTATTGCAGAATTGTAAGGAAGGGAGAACTTGGAACAAGTTCGTTCTTAACGATGGATTTGTGTTTCGTGCTAACAAGCTATGCATTCCAGCTAGCTCCGTTCGTCTTTTGTTATTGCAGGAGGCGCATGGAGGAGGATTAATGGGACACTTTGGCGTCAAGAAGACGGAGGATATACTTGCTACACATTTCTTTTGGCCAAAGATGAGACGGGATGTTGAGCATTTTGTTGCTCGCTGCACTACATGTCAAAGAGCTAAGTCACGACTCAATCCTCATGGTTTATATATGCCTTTGCCTGTACCTAGTGTTCCTTGGGAGGATATATCTATGGACTTTGTTTTAGGTTTACCTCGAACAAAGAAGGGGAGGGATAGCATATTTGTTGTCGTGGATAGGTTCTCGAAAATGGCACACTTTATACCATGTCATAAAAGCGATGATGCTGTTAATGTTGCTGATTTGTTCTTTCGTGAAATTATTCGCTTACATGGTGTGCCAAATACTATTGTTTCAGATCGTGATACTAAATTTCTTAGCCACTTTTGGAGATGTTTATGGGCTAAGTTGGGGACTAAGCTGCTTTTTAGTACTACTTGTCACCCCCAAACTGATGGACAAACTGAAGTAGTCAATAGAACATTGTCTACTATGCTTAGGGCTGTTTTGAAGAATAACAAGAAAATGTGGGAAGAATGCTTGCCTCATATTGAATTTGCTTATAATCGTTCATTGCATTCTACTACTAAGATGTGCCCTTTTGAAATTGTGTATGGTTTCCTACCTCGTGCACCTATTGATTTGTTGCCTCTTCCATCTTCGGAGAAGGTTAATTTTGATGCTAAAGAACGTTCTGAATTGATTTTAAAAATGCATGAGTTAACTAAGGAAAACATTGAGCGTATGAATGCTAAATATAAACTTGCTGGAGATAAGGGTAGAAAACATGTTGTGTTTGCACCTGGAGATCTTGTTTGGTTACATTTGCGTAAAGATAGATTTCCTAATCAGCGCAAATCAAAGCTAATGCCACGTGCTGATGGTCCTTTTAAGGTTTTAGAGAAAATAAATGATAATGCATATAAACTTGAGCTACCTGCAGATTTTGGGGTTAGTCCCACTTTTAACATTGCAGATTTGAAGCCTTATTTGGGTGAGGAAGATGAGCTTCCGTCGAGGACGACTTCATTTCAAGAAGGGGAGGATGATGAGGACATCAATACCATTGTTACACCCACAGCCCCTACTGTTACATATACTGGACCAATTACTAGAGCTCGCGCACGCCAATTAAATTACCAGGTACTTTCGTTTCTTGGTAATGATTCTAATGTTCATGAGATTATGATGCTGCCTAAATTGGATACATTTGTTTTGCTTACAAATGAAGGTCCTAGCTTGGAGAAGGATGAACATTGGAGCAAGAACACGAATGGAGTTGATGGCATGCGCAAGGGGATCAGGAACGGAGTTACAAGTGATGATTTCAGGACTTTGAAGCCGCCATAAGGAGTGCATGAAGCCTTGGACGAAATATACAAGATGCCACTTCATAATATTCGTCCATAGGCTATTCTAGGTGCTGCGTCACTTTATTAATGGGCCAGGCCCATGTAATTTCGAAATACTTAAGTATAGGCTATTTTTAGAGTCCGTATGTGTGGGGAAACAAGAGTTAGGGTTGGTTTCGGACCCCACCCTCAAGGGCCACGAAATTCCCCTCTCTTCCTCCATATATACAGCCCTTAGGGCGTCGTTTAGACTTGGGTTTTGTTTAGATTAAAAGTTCGCCATAGCTGCAACTTTGCGTACTTCGTTTGTGTCCAACGACCAGACCAAGACGTCACAGAACCCCACCTTGATCAATAAAGCTTTCATCTTATATTCGCAATATCCAGATTGCAATCTCAGTTTCTTGCTTGTTCTTCGTTTGCTCGCAGGAAACAGGCCCTCGTGGTCAGGTTGATCGTGCTCCGGCGTGGTCAATAACCCCTCGGAAGTTGGTTTAGCGATTGCTAAGGCGCGACGTCTCGCACGTTCGTAGTCGGATCGTCAAGGTCGACTCCCACAGAAAACGATAGCCACCATCTCATCGAAACATCGGGACACCTTTGCCTCTATCAGAACGTTCTGTTCGCGTGATCATAGATGGAGGGAGTTGCAACAACTTGGCTAGCATCGAGATGGTGGAGAAGCTATCTCTCACCACAAGACCACTTCCACATCCTTACTACATCCAATGGTTCAACAACAGCGGCAAGGTTAAGGTAACACGTACTGTTCGTGTGCATTTTAGTATCTCTACATATGCTGATTATGTTGATTGTGATGTGGTACCTATGCAAGCATGTTCCTTATTACTTGGTAGACCATGGCAATTTGATAAAAATTCTATTCACCATGGTAGAAACAATCAGTATACTCTTGTTCATAAGGATAAAAATATTACTTTGCTTCCTATGACTCCTGATTCCATTTTGAAAGATGATATTAATAGAGCTAATAAAGCAAAACAGGAGAAAACTAAGAGTGAAAATCAGATTGTGGCAAAAGAATTTGAGCAACAAATGCAGCCTAATAATAATAAACAATCTAGTGTTGCTTCTGAAATTAAATTGAAAAGTGCATGTTTACTTGCCACCAAATCTGATATTGATGATCTAGATTTTAGCAAATCTGTTTGCTATGCTTTTGTGTGCAAAGAGGCATTATTTTCATTTGAGGACGCGCCTTCCTCTTTGCCTCCTGCTGTCACTAACATTTTGCAGGAGTTCGCCGACGTCTTTCCACAAGACGTGCCACCGGGATTACCACCTATTCGCGGGATTGAGCATCAAATTGACTTAATTCCCGGTGCATCATTACCCAACCGTGCACCATACCGTACCAATCCAGAGGAGACGAAGGAGATTATGCGTCAAGTACAAGAACTGCTCGACAAAGGTTATATACGCGAATCCCTTAGTCCTTGTGCTGTTCCTATCATTTTAGTGCCGAAAAAGGATGGTACGTCGCGTATGTGCGTTGATTGTAGAGGCATTAATAATATTACTATTCGTTATCGTCATCCTATTCCTAGGCTAGATGATATGCTTGATGAATTGAGTGGCTCTACAATATTCTCCAAAGTTGATTTGCGTAGTGGTTACCATCAAATTCGTATGAAATTGGGAGATGAATGGAAAACAGCATTTAAAACTAAGTTTGGATTATATGAGTGGTTAGTCATGCCTTTTGGGTTAACTAATGCACCTAGTACTTTCATGAGGTTAATGAACGAAGTTTTACGTGCCTTCATTGGACGATTTGTGGTAGTTTACTTTGATGACATATTGATTTATAGCAAATCTTTGGAGGACCATTTGGAACATTTACGTGCTGTTTTTATTGCTCTACGTGATGCACGTTTGTTTGGTAACCTTGGAAAGTGCACCTTTTGCACCGACCGAGTATCTTTTCTTGGCTATGTTGTTACTCCACAGGGAATTGAAGTTGATAAAGCCAAGATTGAAGCTATTGAGAGTTGGCCGCAGCCCAAAACGGTCACACAAGTGAGGAGTTTCCTTGGCCTCGCTGGTTTCCATAGGCGTTTTGTGAGAGATTTCAGCACCATTGCTGCACCTCTCAACGAGCTTACAAAGAAGGATGTACCTTTTGTTTGGGGTACCGCACAGGAAGAAGCCTTCACGGTATTGAAAGATAAGTTAACACATGCTCCTTTACTCCAACTTCCTAATTTCAATAAGACTTTTGAGCTTGAATGTGATGCTAGTGGAATTGGATTAGGAGGTGTGTTATTACAAGATGGAAAACCTGTTGCATACTTTTCTGAAAAATTGAGTGGGCCTAGTCTGAACTATTCTACTTATGATAAAGAATTATATGCTCTTGTTCGGACCTTAGAAACATGGCAACATTATTTATGGCCCAAGGAATTTGTTATACATTCTGATCATGAATCTTTGAAACACATTAAAAGTCAAGCAAAACTGAACCGTAGACATGCTAAATGGGTTGAATTCATTGAGACTTTCCCTTATGTCATTAAACACAAGAAGGGTAAAGAAAATGTTATTGCTGATGCCTTGTCTCGTCGTTATACTATGCTTTCACAACTTGACTTTAAAATATTTGGTTTGGAGACCATCAAGGATCAATATGTTAATGATGCTGAATTTAAAGATGTATTGCAGAATTGTAAGGAAGGGAGAACTTGGAACAAGTTCGTTCTTAACGATGGATTTGTGTTTCGTGCTAACAAGCTATGCATTCCAGCTAGCTCCGTTCGTCTTTTGTTGTTGCAGGAGGCGCATGGAGGAGGATTAATGGGACACTTTGGCGTCAAGAAGACGGAGGATATACTTGCTACACATTTCTTTTGGCCAAAGATGAGACGGGATGTTGAGCGTTTTGTTGCTCGTTGCACTACATGTCAAAGAGCTAAGTCACGACTCAATCCTCATGGTTTATATATGCCTTTGCCTGTACCTAGTGTTCCTTGGGAGGATATATCTATGGACTTTGTTTTAGGTTTACCTCGAACAAAGAAGGGGAGGGATAGCATATTTGTTGTCGTGGATAGGTTCTCGAAAATGGCACACTTTATACCATGTCATAAAAGCGATGATGCTGTTAATGTTGCTGATTTGTTCTTTCGTGAAATTATTCGCTTACATGGTGTGCCAAATACTATTGTTTCAGATCGTGATACTAAATTTCTTAGCCACTTTTGGAGATGTTTATGGGCTAAGTTGGGGACTAAGCTGCTTTTTAGTACTACTTGTCACCCCCAAACTGATGGACAAACTGAAGTAGTCAATAGAACATTGTCTACTATGCTTAGGGCTGTTTTGAAGAATAACAAGAAAATGTGGGAAGAATGCTTGCCTCATATTGAATTTGCTTATAATCGTTCATTGCATTCTACTACTAAGATGTGCCCTTTTGAAATTGTGTATGGTTTCCTACCTCGTGCACCTATTGATTTGTTGCCTCTTCCATCTTCGGAGAAGGTTAATTTTGAAGCTAAAGAACGTTCTGAATTGATTTTAAAAATGCATGAGTTAACTAAGGAAAACATTGAGCGTATGAATGCTAAATATAAACTTGCTGGAGATAAGGGTAGAAAACATGTTGTGTTTGCACCTGGAGATCTTGTTTGGTTACATTTGCGTAAAGATAGATTTCCTAATCTGCGCAAATCAAAGCTAATGCCACGTGCTGATGGTCCTTTTAAGGTTTTAGAGAAAATAAATGATAATGCATATAAACTTGAGCTACCTGCAGATTTTGGGGTTAGTCCCACTTTTAATAGTGCAGATTTGAAGCCTTATTTGGGTGAGGAAGATGAGCTTCCGTCGAGGTCGACTTCATTTCAAGAAGGGGAGGATGATGAGGACATCAATACCATTGTTACACCCACAGCCCCTATTGTTACATATACTGGACCAATTACTAGAGCTCGCGCACGCCAATTAAATTACCAGGTACTTTCGTTTCTTGGTAATGATTCTAATGTTCATGAGATTATGATGCTGCCTAAATTGGATACATTTGTTTTGCTTACAAATGAAGGTCCTAGCTTGGAGAAGGATGAACATTGGAGCAAGAACACGAATGGAGTTGATGGCATGCGCAAGGGGATCAAGAACGGAGTTACAAGTGATGATTTCAGGACTTTGAAGCCGCCACAAGGAGTGCATGAAGCCTTGGACGAAATATACAAGATGCCACTTCATAATATTCGTCCATAGGCTATTCTAGGTGCTGCGTCACCTTATTAATGGGCCAGGCCCATGTAATTTCGAAATACTTAAGTATAGGCTATTTTTAGAGTCCGTATGTGTGGGGAAACAAGAGTTAGGGTTGGTTTCGGACCCCACCCTCAAGGGCCACGAAATTCCCCTCTCTTCCTCCATATATACAGCCCTTAGGGCATCGTTTAGACTTGGGTTTTGTTTAGATTAAAAGTTCGCCATAGCTGCAACTTCGCGTACTTCGTTTGTGTCCAACGACCAGACCAAGACGTCACAGAACCCCACCTTGATCAATAAAGCTTTCATCTTATATTCGCAATATCCAGATTGCAAACTCAGCTTCTTGCTTGTTCTTCGTTTGCTCGCAGGAAACAGGCCCTCGTGGTCAGGTTGATCGTGCTCCGGCGTGGTCAATAACCCCTCGGAAGTTGGTTTAGCGATTGCTAAGGCGCGACGTCTCGCACGTTTGTAGTCGGATCGTCAAGGTCGACTCCCACAGAAAACGATAGCCACCATCTCATCGAAACATCGGGACACCTTTGCCTCTATCATTATCAACGTGAATTACTTCAAAAATTGCAGCGCTTAAGACAGGGAAAAAATTCTGTAGAAGAATATTATCAGGAATTACAAACTGGCATGATTAGATGTGGTATTGTTGAGGAGAATGAAGCTATGCTTGCACGTTTTATGGGTGGATTAAATAGAGAGATTCAGACGATTCTAGAGTATAAGGAGTATACTAATATCACTCGTTTATTCCATCTTGCTTGTAAAGCTGAACGTGAAGTGCAGGATCGACAGGCATTGGCGCGGACTAACTTTTCTGCAGGTCGACCTTCTTCATGGACACCACGTGCATCATCTACTTCCACACGTTCTGCTACACCGGCGCCTCCGTCGGCTGCCACCTCCAACCGTGATACAATAAAGCAGGCACAATCACCACTATCTGCCAAGAGCACACCTTCTGGGCCTGCAAAGAGCTCTTCTTCATCCATGGCATCAACAGGGCAAACACATGATATTATTTGCCGACGTTGCAAGGGTGGAGGTCATTATGCGAGAGAATGCCCATCTAAGCATGTGATGATTGTTACTGAGGATGGTGGGTATGAGTCCGCTAGTGACTATGATGAGGAGACTTTGGCTCTTATTACACGTGACGAACACGGTGGAGACGATTCTGATCATGAGACGCAATACATGGCTCCTGAAGATGCTGACTGGTATGACTGTTTAGTTGCTCAACGTGTTTTGAGTGTGCAGGTTACACAAGCTGAGCAAAATCAGAGGCATAATTTGTTCCATACAAAGGGAGTTGTGAAGGAACGTTCTGTTCGCGTGATCATAGATGGAGGGAGTTGCAACAACTTGGCTAGCATCGAGATGGTGGAGAAGCTATCTCTCACCACCAGACCACATCCACATCCTTACTACATCCAATGGTTCAACAACAGCGGCAAGGTTAAGGTAACACGTACTGTTCGTGTGCATTTTAGTATCTCTACATATGCTGATTATGTTGATTGTGATGTGGTACCGATGCAAGCATGTTCCTTATTACTTGGTAGACCATGGCAATTTGATAAAAATTGTATTCACCATGGTAGAAACAATCAGTATACTCTTGTTCATAAGGATAAAAATATTACTTTGCTTCCTATGACTCCTGATTCCATTTTGAAAGATGATATTAATAGAGCTAATAAAGCAAAACAGGAGAAAACTAAGAGTGAAAATCAGATTGTGGCAAACGAATTTGAGCAACAAATGCAGCCTAATAATAATAAACAATCTAGTGTTGTTTCTGAAATTAAATTGAAAAGTGCATGTTTACTTGCCACCAAATCTGATATTGATGATCTAGATTTTAGCAAATCTGTTTGCTATGCTTTTGTGTGCAAAGAGGCATTATTTTCATTCGAGGACGTGCCTTCCTCTTTGCCTCCTTCTGTCACTAACATTTTGCAGGAGTTCGCCGACGTCTTTCCACAAGACGTGCCACCGGGATTACCACCTATTCGCGGGATTGAGCATCAAATTGACTTAATTCCCGGTGCATCATTACCCAACCGGGCACCATACCGTACCAATCCAGAGGAGACGAAGGAGATTATGCGTCAAGTACAGGAACTGCTCGACAAAGGTTATATACGCGAATCCCTTAGTCCTTGTGCTGTTCCTATCATTTTAGTGCCGAAAAAGGATGGTACGTCGCGTATGTGCGTTGATTGTAGAGGCATTAATAATATTACTATTCGTTATCGTCATCCTATTCCTAGGCTAGATGATATGCTTGATGAATTGAGTGGCTCTACAATATTCTCCAAAGTTGATTTGCGTAGTGGTTACCATCAAATTCGTATGAAATTGGGAGATGAATGGAAAACAGCATTTAAAACTAAGTTTGGATTATATGAGTGGTTAGTCATGCCTTTTGGGTTAACTAATGCACCTAGTACTTTCATGAGGTTAATGAACGAAGTTTTACGTGCTTTTATTGGACGATTTGTGGTAGTTTACTTTGATGACATATTGATTTATAGCAAATCTTTGGAGGAACATTTGGAACATTTACGTGCTGTTTTTATTGCTCTACGTGATGCACGTTTGTTTGGTAACCTTGGAAAGTGCACCTTTTGCACCGACCGAGTATCTTTTCTTGGCTATGTTGTTACTCCACAGGGAATTGAAGTTGATAAAGCCAAGATTGAAGCTATTGAGAGTTGGCCGCAGCCCAAAACGGTCACACAAGTGAGGAGTTTCCTTGGCCTCGCTGGTTTCTATAGGCGTTTTGTGAGAGATTTCAGCACCATTGCTGCACCTCTCAACGAGCTTACAAAGAAGGATGTACCTTTTGTTTGGGGTACCGCACAGGAAGAAGCCTTCACGGTATTGAAAGATAAGTTGACACATGCTCCTTTACTCCAACTTCCTAATTTCAATAAGACTTTTGAGCTTGAATGTGATGCTAGTGGAATTGGATTAGGAGGTGTGTTATTACAAGATGGAAAACCTGTTGCATACTTTTCTAAAAAATTGAGTGGGCCTAGTCTGAACTATTCTACTTATGATAAGAATTATATGCTCTTGTTCGGACCTTAGAAACATGGCAACATTATTTATGGCCCAAGGAATTTGTTATACATTCTGATCATGAATCTTTGAAACACATTAAAAGTCAAGCAAAACTGAACCGTCGACATGCTAAATAGGTTGAATTCATTGAGACTTTCCCTTATGTGATTAAACACAAGAAGGGTAAAGAAAATGTTATTGCTGATGCCTTGTCTCGTCGTTATACTATGCTTTCACAACTTGACATTAAAATATTTGGTTTGGAGACCATCAAGGATCAATATGTTAATGATGCTGAATTTAAAGATGTATTGCAGAATTGTAAGGAAGGGAGAACTTGGAACAAGTTCGTTCTTAACGATGGATTTGTGTTTCGTGCTAACAAGCTATGCATTCCAGCTAGCTCCGTTCGTCTTTTGTTGTTGCAGGAGGCGCATGGAGGAGGATTAATGGGACACTTTGGCGTCAAGAAGACGGAGGATATACTTGCTACACATTTCTTTTGGCCAAAGATGAGACGGGATGTTGAGCGTTTTGTTGCTCGCTGCACTACATGTCAAAGAGCTAAGTCACGACTCAATCCTCATGGTTTATATATGCCTTTGCCTGTACCTAGTGTTCCTTGGGAGGATATATCTATGGACTTTGTTTTAGGTTTACCTCGAACAAAGAAGGGGAGGGATAGTATATTTGTTGTCGTGGATAGGTTCTCGAAAATGGCACACTTTATACCATGTCATAAAAGCGATGATGCTGTTAATGTTGCTGATTTGTTCTTTCGTGAAATTATTCGCTTACATGGTGTGCCAAATACTATTGTTTCAGATCGTGATACTAAATTTCTTAGCCACTTTTGGAGATGTTTATGGGCTAAGTTGGGGACTAAGCTGCTTTTTAGTACTACTTGTCACCCCCAAACTGATGGACAAACTGAAGTAGTCAATAGAACATTGTCTACTATGCTTAGGGCTGTTTTGAAGAATAACAAGAAAATGTGGGAAGAATGCTTGCCTCATATTGAATTTGCTTATAATCGTTCATTGCATTCTACTACTAAGATGTGCCCTTTTGAAATTGTGTATGGTTTCCTACCTCGTGCACCTATTGATTTGTTGCCTCTTCCATCTTCAGAGAAGGTTAATTTTGATGCTAAAGAACGTTCTGAATTGATTTTAAAAATGCATGAGTTAACTAAGGAAAACATTGAGCGTATGAATGCTAAATATAAACTTGCTGGAGATAAGGGTAGAAAACATGTTGTGTTTGCACCTGGAGATCTTGTTTGGTTACATTTGCGTAAAGATAGATTTCCTAATCTGCGCAAATCAAAGCTAATGCCACGTGCTGATGGTCCTTTTAAGGTTTTAGAGAAAATAAATGATAATGCATATAAACTTGAGCTACCTGCAGATTTTGGGGTTAGTCCCACTTTTAATAGTGCAGATTTGAAGCCTTATTTGGGTGAGGAAGATGAGCTTCCGTCGAGGATGACTTCATTTCAAGAAGGGGAGGATGATGAGGACATCAATACCATTGTTACACCCACAGCCCCTACTGTTACATATACTGGACCAATTACTAGAGCTCGCGCACGCCAATTAAATTACCAGGTACTTTCGTTTCTTGGTAATGATTCTAATGTTCATGAGATTATGATGCTGCCTAAATTGGATACATTTGTTTTGCTTTCAAATGAAGGGCCTAGCTTGGAGAAGGGTGAACATTGGAGCAAGAACACGCATGAAGTTGATGGCATGCGCAAGGGGATCAAGAATGGAGTTACAAGTGATGATTTCAGGACTTTGAAGCCGCCATAAGGAGTACATGAAGCCATGGACGAAATATACAAGATGCCACTTCATAATATTCGTCCATAGGCTATTCTAGGTGCTGCGTCACCTTATTAATGGGCCAGGCCCATGTAATTTCGAAATACTTAAGTATAGGCTATTTTTAGAGTCCGTATGTGTGGGGAAACAAGAGTTAGGGTTGGTTTCGGACCCCACCCTCAAGGGCCACGAAATTCCCCTCTCTTCCTCCATATATACAGCCCTTAGGGCGTCGTTTAGACTTTGGGTTTTGTTTAGATTAAAAGTTCGCCATAGCTGCAACTTCGCGTACTTCGTTTGTGTCCAACGACCAGACCAAGACGTCACAGAACCCCACCTTGATCAATAAAGCTTTCATCTTATATTCGCAATATCCAGATTGCAATCTCAGTTTCTTGCTTGTTCTTCGTTTGCTCGCAGGAAACAGGCCCTCGTGGTCAGGTTGATCGTGCTCCGGCGTGGTCAATAACCCCTCGGAAGTTGGTTTAGCGATTGCTAAGGCGCGACGTCTCGCACGTTCGTAGTCGGATCGTCAAGGTCGACTCCCACAGAAAACGATAGCCACCATCTCATCGAAACATCGGGACACCTTTGCCTCTATCAAAAACTCGGTAAAAGTTTGCGAGGTTCGGATTTTCAATAAAGCTATATGCACTTCATTTTGGAATGGAGGGAGCATACGACAGTTGCTAACACTCACGTGGAAGATTTGTGTGTTGGAGGAGTGGCTGTTCTGTTAAACGACATGGCAAAACTGACATTGTCGGATGCCGATCTAACGGTTCTTACGGCGTTCGTCAAGAAAAGGCTTGTGGCGAACGTTTGTCGGATAATGATTTACGGACACATGCATTGCATTGATACGTGCCCCCTCTCTCTCACACACACGCACCCTCCCGAGTCCTCTCGCACCAACCGTCTATCTGCAGGTAGACGTCACACACATATGTGCTCTTCACACCCTACCCTCGGAACTTCTAAAAAATAGAAGACGTCGCGCACATTTTATTTTAGCTCACACGTCACACATTTATACAAAGCGAACGTTAAGCGTGCGTAGAGTTGTATCGATGGTCGATAGAACTTGAGGGGATATTTGTTCTACCTTTAGCTCCTCGTTGGGTTCGACACTCTTACTTATTGAAAGAGGCTACAATGATCCCCTATACTTGTGGGTTATCAAGACCTTTTTTTTGTGCCGTTGCTGGGGAGTTATAGCATGGGGTGAATATTCTCGTGTGTGCTTGTTTGCTTTATCACTAAGTAATTTTTATTTTCTGTTCTAAATTCTTCTCTATCTTTAGTTATGGATATGGAACACGAAATACCAAAAAAATTAGGTTTACTTGCTACTCATGGAGATGGGGAACCTCCTAAAACCCTCGATGCTCATTATGTGAAAGATATTATGCACTAATTCAATAATCCTGAGAAAACCACATTCAATTATATAATGGGAGACACGTTGGATCAACGTGAATACTTTAGGGACTATCGCTTTCAAAAAGGGAAATTATTATGGGATCAAATTTATATGTTGCAGTGGTATGCTCGGCAACTATGCTTGAGATATGATTATACTTGTTGCTCTAGGATGAAGGCTCCACACCTTCCCTTTTCATGCAATTTTAATGATAATGAAACCTTAGCTTCTGATGAGGACATCAATACCATTGTTACACCCACAGCCCCTACTGTTACATATACTGGACCAATTACTAGAGCTCGCGCACGCCAATTAAATTACCAGGTACTTTCGTTTCTTGGTAATGATTCTAATGTTCATGAGATTATGATGCTGCCTAAATTGGATACATTTGTTTTGCTTTCAAATGAAGGGCCTAGCTTGGAGAAGGATGAACATTGGAGCAAGAACACGCATGAAGTTGATGGCATGCGCAAGGGGATCAAGAACGGAGTTACAAGTGATGATTTCAGGACATTGAAGCCGCCATAAGGAGTGCATGAAGCCATGGACGAAATATATAAGATGCCACTTCATAATATTCGTCCATAGGCTATTCTAGGTGCTGCGTCACCTTATTAATGGGCCAGGCCCATGTAATTTCGAAATACTTAAGTATAGGCTATTTTTAGAGTCCGTATGTGTGGGGAAACAAGAGTTAGGGTTGGTTTCGGAGCCCACCCTCAAGGGCCACGAAATTCCCCTCTCTTCCTACATATATACAGCCCTTAGGGCATCGTTTAGACTTTGGGTTTTGTTTAGATTAAAAGTTCGCCATAGCTGCAACTTCGCGTACTTCGTTTGTGTCCAACGACCAGACCAAGACATCACAGAACCCCACCTTGATCAATAAAGCTTTCATCTTATATTCGCAATATCCAGATTGCAATCTCAGTCTCTTGCTTGTTCTTCGTTTGCTCGCAGGAAACAGGCCCTCGTGGTCAGGTTGATCGTGCTCCGGCGTGGTCAATAACCCCTCGGAAGTTGGTTTAGCGATTGCTAAGGCGCGACGTCTCGCACGTTCGTAGTCGGATCGTCAAGGTCGACTCCCACAGAAAACGATAGCCACCATCTCATCGAAACATCGGGACACCTTTGCCTCTATCAAGTGGTATCAGATTTCCAGGTTGCTCGGTGAGATTTTACAGTTTTTCGTAGATTAGATCGAGTCTGTTCTTCATACCTACAGTCCACGAAAAAGCCACACAAAAAAAAATTAGGGTTAGTTCATCATATCCGAACCAATCTGAGCCTTTGCATAATCTTTTTAGGGTTTTTGCTTTGTTGAATTTGCGGTTGCATCGTCGTGTCAAGTTGCTGGTCTTAGAGTCTAGTCTTTTAGAGTTTCGAGTTCTGGTCATAAGTTGTCACGCCGCCGCCGCACCATCATCATCGCCCATCTATCACTTTTTCTTATCCGCCACCGCTCTGAATCCTTATCCATATACCACTACCAATCCGTATCCATATACCACCATCAATCTCTATCCATATACCACCACCGCTACCATATACCACCACCGCTGCCATATACCACAACCATATATCCACCACCAATCCAAGTTCTTCTCATATTAGGTTTGTTCTTGAGATCAATCTCAATTCCGATTCGTGTTTCCTTGCCTGCGTAGGTCTCGGGAAAAAAAAAGAGTCTGGAGACCCCCGGGCAGTTTTTAGGCCAAAATTTTCACGGGCAAAAATATTTTTTCCCTATCCTATTTTTAGGATTTTCTGAGTCTTTTGAGCCACGTGCCATCATAGTGATTTTTTGTCGCACTTTTTCGTCGTCGCTGCCCTGATTTCCGAAAAAAAAAGTGAAATTTTTTTTTTCGTGCCCATCCTATCAGTTTGACGAGGGAAGAGTTTTGAGACACTCGCCATTATAGTAATTTTTCGCAAAAAAAAAGAGGAGCGCAAAAAAAAAGCGAAAAAAAAAAGTTCCAGAGTGTGCTTTTCCCTTATTTACATGCAGCGCCGTGATTTTGTTAGTGTTCTAGGCTCGCGTCTCTAGCACGGTCTAGCCTAGGACCAGCACAGTACCGTCGTTGAGCGTTTATTCAACTTTGCATCTCTGAATTGATTATTGCTGACCCTTTTTGCTACCATACTATAAGCCTTCCCAGCTCCACATACCTCTACGTCGTGCGTTTGACTCTCCCTGGCAATCGCTCTATCCAAGCTTTTGAGAGTTTTGACTACAACGGTTGCCGATCACCGCCTGCTGCTGGGTAAGAACTGATAAGAATTTGAGATTTGCTTGACGGATTTGTGACACCCGCCACCACCACCTCTTGTTAGTATTCTGTAGGATCATATTCTTGTGTGTTTTCTATTGTTGCTAACCATGGCAGGATCACAAGCCGACGAGACTGACTGGGAGAACATGACGAATCAGGAGTTGCATGATAAATTTCAGCAAATGATGAATGGACAGGTGCAGGATGTGCTAAACAGATTTGAAGAGGCCATGGAGAAGATAGATGACATGGAGAAGACGTTCGAAACAAAGCTCGATGACAGGTTTAATGAATTGCTCGCGCGTCTTCCACCACCACCACCGGCTGCACCTAACGCACCTCTACAACAACAACAACGACGACTACCTACACATCATGAAACAACCCTCCGCCGAGCGAGCCGTCTCCCTCTTGCACCTGGCCAAACTGTTGGTGCTGCTGTTGCTACTTCTGTGGCTCCTGCTGCTGATGCGGAGGAGGATGATTATGCTGGCGATTACGAGGATGAGGTTGATCAAAATCAGAACTACGTGCCACCACCAGCACAGCAACCATCAGGTCGTCCACATGCAAATAATGGCAATGGTAGGGCTCACCCTCAGGTACGAGATCATGACCATCTCCCTAAACTAAAATTGAATATTCCACCATTTGAGGGTAGATATGTTCCTGATATATATCTTACTTGGGAGTTAGAAACTGAACAACGATTTACATGTTTACAATATCCCGAGGAGAGACGTGTTCCTGCTGCTGTTTGTGCTTTCACTAGTTTTGCATGTGTTTGGTGGTCTGAGCATTGTAGATTATATCCCATTCCTGCTACTTGGGCTGCTTTGAAAACTGCTATGCGTACTCGTTGGTTTCCACCATATTATCAACGTGAATTACTTCAAAAATTGCAGCGCTTAAGACAGGGAAAAAATTCTGTAGAAGAATATTATCAGGAATTACAAACTGGCATGATTAGATGTGGTATTGTTGAGGAGAATGAAGCTATGCTTGCACGTTTTATGGGTGGATTAAATAGAGAGATTCAGACGATTCTAGAGTATAAGGAGTATACTAATATCACTCGTTTATTCCATCTTGCTTGTAAAGCTGAACGTGAAGTGCAGGATCGACAGGCATTGGCGCGGACTAACTTTTCTGCAGGTCGACCTTCTTCATGGACACCACGTGCATCATCTACTTCCACACGTTCTGCTTCACGGCGCCTCCGTCGGCTGCCACCTCCAATCGTGATACAATAAAGCAGGCACAATCACCACTATCTGCCAAGAGCACACCTTCTGGGCCTGCAAAGAGCTCTTCTTCATCCATGGCATAAACAGGGCAAACACATGATATTATTTGTCGATGTTGCAAGGGTGGAGGTCATTATGCGAGAGAATGCCCATCTAAGCGTGTGATGATTGTTACTGAGGATGGTGGGTATGAGTCCGCTAGTGACTATGATGAGGAGACTTTGGCTCTTATTACACGTGACGAACACGGTGGAGACGATTCTGATCATGATACGCAATACATGGCTCCTGAAGATGCTGACAGGTATGAATGTTTAGTTGCTCAACGTGTTTTGAGTGTGCAGGTTACACAAGCTGAGCAAAATCAGAGGCATAATTTGTTCCATACAAAGGGAGTTGTGAAGGAACATTCTGTTCGCGTGATCATAGATGGAGGGAGTTGCAACAACTTGGCTAGCATCGAGATGGTGGAGAAGCTATCTCTCACCACACGACCACATCCACATCCTTACTACATCCAATGGTTCAACAACAGCGGCAAGGTTAAGGTAACACGTACTGTTCGTGTGCATTTTAGTATCTCTACATATGCTGATTATGTTGATTGTGATGTGGTACCGATGCAAGCATGTTCCTTATTACTTGGTAGACCATGGCAATTTGATAAAAATTCTATTCACCATGGTAGAAACAATCAGTATACTCTTGTTCATAAGGATAAAAATATTACTTTGCTTCCTATGACTCCTGATTCCATTTTGAAAGATGATATTAATAGAGCTAATAAAGCAAAACAGGAGAAAACTAAGAGTGAAAATCAGATTGTGGCAAAAGAATTTGAGCAACAAATGCAGCCTAATAATAATAAACAATCTAGTGTTGCTTCTGAAATTAAATTGACAAGTGCATGTTTACTTGCCACCAAATCTGATATTGATGATCTAGATTTTAGCAAATCTGTTTGCTATGCTTTTGTGTGCAAAGAGGCATTATTTTCATTCGAGGACGTGCCTTCCTCTTTGCCTCCTGCTGTCACTAACATTTTGCAGGAGTTCGCCGACGTCTTTCCACAAGACGTGCCACCGGGATTACCACCTATTCGCGGGATTGAGCATCAAATTGACTTAATTCCCGGTGCATCATTACCCAACCGGGCACCATACCGTACCAATCCAGAGGAGACGAAGGAGATTATGCGTCAAGTACAAGAACTGCTCGACAAAGGTTATATACGCGAATCCCTTAGTCCTTGTGCTGTTCCTATCATTTTAGTGCCGAAAAAGGATGGTATGTCGCGTATGTGCGTTGATTGTAGAGGCATTAATAATATTACTATTCGTTATCGTCATCCTATTCCTAGGCTAGATGATATGCTTGATGAATTGAGCGGCTCTACAATATTCTCCAAAGTTGATTTGCGTAGTGGTTACCATCAAATTTGTATGAAATTGGGAGATGAATGGAAAACAGCATTTAAAACTAAGTTTGGATTATATGAGTGGTTAGTCATGCCTTTTGGGTTAACTAATGCACCTAGTACTTTCATGAGGTTAATGAACGAAGTTTTACGTGCTTTCATTGGACGATTTGTGGTAGTTTACTTTGATGACATATTGATTTATAGCAACTCTTTGGAGGAACATTTGGAACATTTACGTGCTGTTTTTATTGCTCTACATGATGCACGTTTGTTTGGTAACCTTGGAAAGTGCACCTTTTGCACCGACCGAGTATCTTTTCTTGGCTATGTTGTTACTCCACAGGGAATTGAAGTTGATAAAGCCAAGATTGAAGCTATTGAGAGTTGGCCGCAGCCCAAAACGGTCACACAAGTGAGGAGTTTCCTTGGCCTCGCTGGTTTTTATAGGCGTTTTGTGAGAGATTTCAGCACCATTGCTGCACCTCTCAACGAGCTTACAAAGAAGGATGTGCCTTTTGTTTGGGGTACCGCACAGGAAGAAGCCTTCACGGTATTGAAAGATAAGTTGACACATGCTCCTTTACTCCAACTTCCTAATTTCAATAAGACTTTTGAGCTTGAATGTGATGCTAGTGGAATTGGATTAGGAGGTGTGTTATTACAAGATGGAAAACCTGTTGCATACTTTTCTGAAAAATTGAGTGGGCCTAGTCTGAACTATTCTACTTATGATAAAGAATTATATGCTCTTGTTCGGACCTTAGAAACATGGCAACATTATTTATGGCCCAAGGAATTTGTTATACATTCTGATCATGAATCTTTGAAACACATTAAAAGTCAAGCAAAACTGAACCGTCGACATGCTAAATGGGTTGAATTCATTGAGACTTTCCCTTATGTGATTAAACACAAGAAGGGTAAAGAAAATGTTATTGCTGATGCCTTGTCTCGTCGTTATATTATGCTTTCACAACTTGACTTTAAAATATTTGGTTTGGAGACCATCAAGGATCAATATGTTAATGATGCTGAATTTAAAGATGTATTGCAGAATTGTAAGGAAGGGAGAACTTGGAACAAGTTCGTTCTTAACGATGGATTTGTGTTTCGTGCTAACAAGCTATGCATTCCAGCTAGCTCCGTTCGTCTTTTGTTGTTGTAGGAGGCGCATGGAGGAGGATTAATGGGACACTTTGGCATCAAGAAGACGGAGGATATACTTGCTACACATTTCTTTTGGCCAAAGATGAGACGGGATGTTGAGCGTTTTGTTGCTCGCTGCACTACATGTCAAAGAGCTAAGTCACGACTCAATCCTCATGGTTTATATATGCCTTTGCCTGTACCTAGTGTTCCTTGGGAGGATATATCTATGGACTTTGTTTTAGGTTTACCTAGAACAAAGAAGGGGAGGGATAGCATATTTGTTGTCGTGGATAGGTTCTCGAAAATGGCACACTTTATACCATGTCATAAAAGCGATGATGCTGTTAATGTTGCTGATTTGTTCTTTCGTGAAATTATTCGCTTACATGGTGTGCCAAATACTATTGTTTCAGATCGTGATACTAAATTTCTTAGCCACTTTTGGAGATGTTTATGGGCTAAGTTGGGGACTAAGCTGCTTTTTAGTACTACTTGTCACCCCCAAACTGATGGACAAACTGAAGTAGTCAATAGAACATTGTCTACTATGCTTAGGGCTGTTTTGAAGAATAACAAGAAAATGTGGGAAGAATTCTTGCCTCATATTGAATTTGCTTATAATCGTTCATTGCATTCTACTACTAAGATGTGCCCTTTTGAAATTGTGTATGGTTTCCTACCTCGTGCACCTATTGATTTGTTGCCTCTTCCATCTTCGGAGAAGGTTAATTTTGATGCTAAAGAACGTTCTGAATTGATTTTAAAAATGCATGAGTTAACTAAGGAAAACATTGAGCGTATGAATGCTAAATATAAACTTGCTGGAGATAAGGGTAGAAAACATGTTGTGTTTGCACCTGGAGATCTTGTTTGGTTATATTTGCGTAAAGATAGATTTCCTAATCTGCGCAAATCAAAGCTAATGCCACGTGCTGATGGTCCTTTTAAGGTTTTAGAGAAAATAAATGATAATGCATATAAACTTGAGCTACCTGCAGATTTTGGGGTTAGTTCCACTTTTAATATTGCAGATTTGAAGCCTTATTTGGGTGAGGAAGATGAGCTTCCGTCGAGGACGACTTCATTTCAAGAAGGGGAGGATGATGAGGACATCAATACCATTGTTACACCCACAGCCCCTACTGTTACATATACTGGACCAATTACTAGAGCTCGCGCACGCCAATTAAATTACCAGGTACTTTCGTTTCTTGGTAATGATTCTAATGTTCATGAGATTATGATGCTGCCTAAATTGGATACATTTGTTTTGCTTTCAAATGAAGGGCCTAGCTTGGAGAAGGATGAACATTGGAGCAAGAACACGCATGAAGTTGATGGCATGCGCAAGGGGATCAAGAACGGAGTTACAAGTGATGATTTCAGGACTTTGAAGCCGCCATAAGGAGTGCATGAAGCCTTGGACGAAATATACAAGATGCCACTTCATAATATTCGTCCATAGGCTATTCTAGGTGCTGCGTCACCTTATTAATGGGCCAGGCCCATGTAATTTCGAAATACTTAAGTATAGGCTATTTTTAGAGTCCGTATGTGTGGGGAAACAAGAGTTAGGGTTGGTTTCGGACCCCACCCTCAAGGGCCACGAAATTCCCCTCTCTTCCTCCATATATACAGCCCTTAGGGCATCGTTTAGACTTTGGGTTTTGTTTAGATTAAAAGTTCGCCATAGCTGCAACTTCGCGTACTTCGTTTGTGTCCAACGACCAGACCAAGACATCACAGAACCCCACCTTGATCAATAAAGCTTTCATCTTATATTCGCAATATCCAGATTGCAATCTCAGTCTCTTGCTTGTTCTTCGTTTGCTCGCAGGAAACAGGCCCTCGTGGTCAGGTTGATCGTGCTCCGGCGTGGTCAATAACCCCTCGGAAGTTGGTTTAGCGATTGCTAAGGCGCGACGTCTCGCACGTTCGTAGTCGGATCGTCAAGGTCGACTCCCACAGAAAACGATAGCCACCATCTCATCGAAACATCGGGACACCTTTGCCTCTATCAACTTCTTATGCTAATGGTATATATGATTACTATGACGTGGAACGAATAGAAGAATTTGTTGCTTTTAAGGGTGCTTGTGAAATTGAATCTTTGTTTAAAGAGTTTGAAGATTTTGATGATTCAGTTTATAGACCTGAAAATTTAGCTATCCTTAAATATTGCTATGAGAATTATAAATACAATTATGATACTGATGAATTTATTGATAAAGTCTCCACTGTCCGAGAAGAGACTAATATTTTGCAGGAGTCTATGGAAGAAGAAAGTGATGAAATTGTGAGCTCATTGGATGAAAAAGATGATGAGGAGAGCGGAGAACAAAAGGAGGAAGAGCGGATTAGCTACCCGTGCCCACCTTCTAATGAGAGTAACTCTTCAACTCATACATTGTTTAATTTCCCTTCGTGCTTACCGAAGGATGATTGCTATGATGATTGTTATGATTCCATTGATTCTTTTGAAATATCCCTTTTTGATGATGCTTGTGGCCAAGATGCCAATATGAATTATTCTTATGGAGATGAACTTGCTATAGTTCCTTATGTTAAACATGAAATTGTTCCTATTGCACCCACGCATGATAGTCCTATTATCTTTTTGAATTCTCCCGACTACACTATATCGGAGAAGTTTGCCCTTATTAAGGATTATATTGATGGGTTGTGTTTTACTACTACACATGATGATTTTGATAGATATAATATGCATGTGCTTGCTGCTCCTACTTGCAATTATTATGGAGGAACTACATCTCCGCCTCTCCATGTTTCCGATATGATAAATTTGCAAGAAACTGTTTATAATATGCATTGGCCTTTACTAGTGTGCATGAATTGTTCTTTTATGACATGCCGATGCATAGGAAGAGAGTTAGACTTCGTTGTTGCATGATATATGTTACTTTGTGCTCACTACTAAATCACAAATCATTGTTAATTAAAATTGGCTTTGTTATACGTTGGGATCCGGGTGGACTCATTACTTGAGCACTATATGCCTAGTGTAACACCCACAATGCGGCTATATCTCCCACGTGTCGGGGCACGACTTAGAGGCATAGCCGCATTGTAGGTTTGTCGCAAGAGGGGTAATCTTCACACAATCCCATGTACTGAATAAGAAAGGGATACAGAGTTGGCTTACAATCGCCACTTCACCTGTTTGGAGGTATCTGTGAGCCACGAGGACTCAGCAATCTAACACCCGCGAGATCAAGACTATTTAAGCTTAAAGGTAGGAAAGGGTCGTGAGGTGGAGCTGCAACAAGCACTAGCTTATATGGTGGCTAACATACGGAAAAGATAGTAAGAAGAGAAGCAATGCACAGTGCAGAAGATAAAAGTGATCAAGAAGTGATCCTGAAGCTACTTACATTCAAACATAACACGAGACTGTGTTCTCTTCTCGGACTCTGCCGAAAAGAGACCATCACGGCTACACACGCGGTTGATTCATTTTAATTAAGTTAAGTGTCAAGTTTTCTACAACCTGATATTAACAAATTCTCATCTGCCCATAACTGCGGGCACGGCTTTCGAAAGTTCATAACCCTGCAAGGGTGTCCCAACTTAGCCCATCACAAGCTCTCACGGTCAACGAAGGATATTCCTTCTCCCAGGAAGACCCGATCAGACTAGGAATCCCGATTACAAGACATTTCGACAATGGTGAAACAAGACCAGCAAAGCCGCCCGATGTGCCGACATCCCGATAGGAGCTGCACATATCTCGTTCTCGGGGCAACACCGGATTGTCCAAGATTCCGGTAGGCCAACCCAGAGTTGCCCCTGGTGGCCACCGGCGGCTGACATGTTCGGACCAACACTTAGACATGCACTGGCCCAGGGGGGTTAAAATAACGATGACCCTTGAGTCTATAGAACCCAAGGGAAGGTGATAGGTTGTTAGGAAAATGTAAAACCAAGGTTGGGCCTTGCTGGAGGAGTTTTATACAAAGCGAACTGTCAAGGGGTTCCCATAACACCCAACCGCGTAAGGGGCGCAAAATCAAGGAACATAACACCGGTATGACGGAAACTAGGGCGGCAAGAGTGGAACAAAATACCAGGCATAAGGCCGAGCCTTCCACCCTTTACCAAGTATATAGATGCATTAAAGTAAATAAGAGATAATAATGATATCCCAACAATATCTATGTTCCAACATGGAACAAACTTCAACTTCACCTGCAACTAGCAACGCTATAAGAGGGGCTGAGCAGAAGCGGTAACATAGCCAAACAATGGTTTGCTAGGAAGGTGGGTTAGAGGCTTGACATGGCAATATGGGAGGCATGTTATAGCAAGTGGTAGGTATCACAACATAGCAATAGAGCGAGCAGCTAGCAAGCAAAGATAGAAGTGATTTCGAGGGTATGGTCATCTTACCTGCAAAGTTCTCAGAGTTGACGAAAGCTTGATCCACGTAAGTGTTCTCAACAGGTTCCTCGATCACGTACTCGTCTCCGGGATCTACCCAAAGCAAGAACACAAGAAAAAGAAAAACAATAATTCACGGTGCAATGCGCAAGCAACATGATGCAAAACATGGCATGACATGCGGGATGTGATATGCAATGCATATGCATGCTCCGGAAGGGAGAGATTGATCCAGGCATCAACTTGGCAAACCAAGTGTGCCGCTGGAAAGATGAGATGATTTCGGTCGAAATCGATATAAAGATCACCGGAATCGGATGCACGGTTTGCAAATGGCAAGCAAAACAAGAATGGCACAATTCTGCGATTAACAGCACGATGCCATCTAGAATGCCTCAAGAAATTAAGCTACTGCACTCCAACATAGCAACAAAGCATATGGCAGTGATCTACTCAAGATGCTTGACAAAACATGAACACTGAGCTACGGCTAAATCGCTCAAGAGCAGATTCAAACAAGCATGGAAAAAGTGCAAAAGATATCAGCGTCACAGACTTAGTGAAAATACTAACATGCCAGGAATTAACATCAGGAAGCAATGTTTAGAGCAAGCAAACAACATGCTACGGGAACATATCATAGTGAAGAAAGGCATGGCATGAATCTACTAAATGCATATAACAAAAGTCCCTTACAGATCATGACCCAAAAAGGCACAGAAGATATGATGGCACCCATGTAAACATAGCAAGTTTCGTTAACAGATTCAGACTTAGCCGAAAACAGAGCATGGCATAAACAACATTACGAAGGCATCTTTGCTGATAGAGGCGAGGGTCCCGATCTTTCGATGAGATGATAACTATCGATTTGGTGGAGACGACTTTGACGATCCGACTACAAACGTGCACGACGTTGCGCCTTAGCAATCGCTAAACCAATCTCCTGAGGTTACTGACGATGCCGGAAGCACGGTCAGCCTGACCACGAAGGTCTATTCCTGCAAGCAATCGAAGAACGAGCAAGAATATGATAAAGCAATCTGAATATTGCAAATATATATGAGGTATTGATAATGGTGGGGATCCGTAAGCGGTCTTGGTCTGGTCGTTGGACACAAACGAAGTACACGAAGTTGCAATGGCTAACTTTTAACTAAACAAATCCCAAGCAAAAAGCTACTAGATGGATCTACTTATATAGGAGCAAGGGGTGGCGGCCAAGGAGGTGGAAGGATGTCCCAAGGCAGCCTAAAACTAACCCTAGGTCGTACAAGGCTCATGGGCCCAAGTGGAGGTGATGCAACACCTTTGGGCTTGTAGTTTGACTCGGATTCTGCTGCAACGTCAGATTGTTTCGTCCGTAACTCAACGCTCCGGATGAATTTGAAGGTGAATCCAATTGGGTTGGAAAGAGCACGAAATCTAGTTTCCAACAAAAAAAGAATCACCCAATTCGGAGTCCGTATGAAAAAGTTGTTGGCGTTTTGAGTCAGGTATGTCTGTGTAGTCCGAATCTGAATCCAGAACGTGAGAGACTTGGACTCTATCTTCTCTTGGCCCAAAAGTGACGTGAGAGGACTTTTTGAACACAACCTAAACTTCTCCTTTTCCCTTGTCTTCATATGTGGATTGTACAAATGTCCCATACACCTACAATTAGACAAAACACAAAAGTGTGTGAAGTATTTTTGTTCTGGATAACATAAATAGATTATTGAATAGTTTGCATTAGAAATCACTTGATAAATATGCATGTATGCAATATTTTTGGTCGTATCCAAGGTAGTCATGTCCTCATCATCCTCCCCTTTTTGAAAACAAAGCCGTCCTCGGCGTTGCTTAATCTGAAATGTGGCTAACAAAAGAGACAAGGTGTACATGTTGTATATGTATATGTCATCCAGTTTAACTTCCCTTGATTTTGCACGTATGACACATGTATACACGAGTAACTTTCATAGTTCATAAAAACTAAAGCCAAAAAATTATCACAAGAAGTAGAAGGCATGAAAATATTAGAACCTAGTTTGCACATATAAGTGAAGCTCTTATTCATTTCAAAAGATTCGCAATGTTCATCATTAAACCATCCCAACTTTGGTGAATAAACCTTACTTGCATCAAATTTACATGCTACAACATGCTTAAATAAGCAAACATGCAATAAGTCATTGGACACAGAATCATCACCAAAATTGGAGGCCATATCAAAATGATTAAACATTAGTTCTTTTGCATCAACAGTTAATTCAATGGGTGCACTCAAAATTGTTGATATTTCAGTTGTTTGATCACATGACGCATTCATGACAGTAACAAGATTCTCTAAAATAGGTGGTGTGCTCAAATCAACAGGTAACTCAATACATGACGCATTCAAGTTAACTAGGCATGCATCATTCTCATGTGAAGTTATATCATCAATACCTTTACTGTTACCTTGTGGCAAAGATGTAGCTGATGTAGGTACGGACGTTGACAATGTACCATACCCTTGAGATGATGCCGCGCTCATAATCCGAGGTGCAATGATGGAGGAACCCACCGGCGGTGGTGAGCATGAACTGGAATAGTAGTTGTCGTAGTCACCTAATGCATCCTCCTGTATCTGTCTCTCAAAGGTACAGGCACGGACATACATACCAGTAATGCAACGAGGAATATACTGAAATCTTGCCTGAATATTATGGTTCAAACCACCAAAAAAACTATTCATTGTATCATTCTCAGATTCTTTTATGTCACAATGATGCATATAAGATTTGAACTCTTGGTAGTAAGCATGAACAGTGTTACTGCCTTGTTTTAATTGCTCCAATTTGCGACGCAATTCACGATGATAGTAAGGAGGAAAAAATTGTTGTCTCATTACAGCTTTCAAAACTTTCCAAGTTGTGGGTTGGTTATCAATGTTTTTCTTACAATGTACACTCCACCAAACAGAAGCAAAACCAGTAAATGCTCTAATGGTAGCTCGTACTCTCTCAAGTTCAGAAAAATCATGGTGACTAAAAACTTGTTCTACTTCAAGCTCCCAAGCTAGATAAATAGCAGGATTAAATCTACCCTCAAATGATGGTAAAGAGATAACCTGACCATATGCTTGTGTGTGTTGTCCCAACTCTCGTGATGGTGAAGATGTGTTCGTCATCCAAGAACTTCTATCTCTGGAACCTGTCATGATTAGTAGAAACAAGAACCAAAATTCGAGAATAATGTTCCTATGAACTACTAGGATGTGGTTGTAAAGTGCTCACAGTAAAGCAAATATCAATATCTTACAAGTTCTTACCATGCGGCAGGTGGTGACAGGCAACCAGCGGTGTCAAATAACTCCGAAGATTGTGTAAAGCGATTGCCAGGGGAACGTGCGTATACACGGTGTAGAAATATGTGGAGCTGGGTTGGCTATATATGGTAGCAAAAGATTAGCAATAATCAATTCAGAGATGCAATGTTGAATAAACGCTCAACGACGGTACTGTGCTGGTCCTAGGCTAGACCGAACTAGAGACGCGAGCCTAGAACACTAATGAGGTCACGTCGTAGCACAACTAGCATCAATAAAGGATATGAAGTAGCTCTGGACAGCAAGATATAAGTGAAGATCACAATAGCAGCAGACCTATTTAGATGCTGATGTTGAGGTGCCAAATACTGAACTAGCTTCTGCAACTATTTAGATGCGGCTCGTCGCTAGCTTTCATTTGAGTACTCGCAGAGCCAAAACAGACATCATATGAGGAAGTTATGCCTGTTTTACTGAACAATGCACAAAACAGATTCCAATCCGAATTCAACTACGAGATTGAGTCTAAAAAGATCCAAATTTTGTTTTTTTTCTCTTTTTTTTCCTCACACTTTTTTTTTCTTTCTCTCCTTTTTTCTCTGACTTTTTTTTCTCTTTTTTTTCTCTCGTTTTTCTCTCTCTTTTTTTCTCCCTCTTTCCAAAACAAACTAGATAAGATGCAGATTGGATCAAGTGAAGATGTGAACAATCTCAACTATTATTATGACAATGAATGGTGGGCAGCACGTGGTGGAAATTGATGGATGGGTGGTGGACAGCGGAAGAGATAATGATGCAGCGGTGGCGTGACTAATGTGAACAGAACTCGAAACCCTAAACGAACTAGACAGTAAGACCAGCAACTCGACACGACGATGCAACCGATAATTCAACTATGCAAGCAATGAAAAGAAAATTGCAAAGGCTCAGACTGGCTTGGACCAAGGATGAATAGATCTAACTCTTTTTTGTGGCTTTTTCTTGGACAATAGGTAAGAAAATAAATCTAATCTAGGAAAACTGGAAATTCTCACCGAGCAACCTAAAAACTGATACCACTTGATAGAGGCGAGGGTCCCGATCTTTCGATGAGATGATAACTATCGATTTGGTGGAGACGACTTTGACGATCCGACTACAAACGTGCACGACGTTGCGCCTTAGCAATCGCTAAACCAATCTCCTGAGGTTACTGACGATGTCGGAAGCACGGTCAGCCTGACCATGAAGGTCTATTCCTGCAAGCAATCGAAGAACGAGTAAGAATATGATAAAGCAATCTGAATATTGCAAATATATATGAGGTATTGATAATGGTGGGGATCCGTAAGCGGTCTTGGTCTGGTCGTTGGACACAAACGAAGTACACGAAGTTGCAATGGCTAACTTTTAACTAAACAAATCCCAAGCAAAAAGCTACTAGATGGATCTACTTATATAGGAGCAAGGGGTGGCGGCCAAGGAGGTGGAAGGATGTCCCAAGGCAGCCTAAAACTAACCCTAGGTCGTACAAGGCTCATGGGCCCAAGTGGAGGTGATGCAACACCTTTGGGCTTGTAGTTTGACTCGGATTCTGCTGCAACGTCAGATTGTTTCGTCCGTAACTCAACGCTCCGGATGAATTTGAAGGTGAATCCAATTGGGTTGGAAAGAGCACGAAATCTAGTTTCCAACAAAAAAAGAATCACCCAATTCGGAGTCCGTATGAAAAAGTTGTTGGCGTTTTGAGTCAGGTATGTCTGTGTAGTCCGAATCTGAATCCAGAACGTGAGAGACTTGGACTCTATCTTCTCTTGGCCCAAAAGTGACGTGAGAGGACTTTTTGAACACAACCTAAACTTCTCCTTTTCCCTTGTCTTCATATGTGGATTGTACAAATGTCCCATACACCTACAATTAGACAAAACACAAAAGTGTGTGAAGTATTTTTGTTCTGGATAACATAAATAGATTATTGAATAGTTTGCATTAGAAATCACTTGATAAATATGCATGTATGCAATATTTTTGGTCGTATCCAAGGTAGTCATGTCCTCATCATTTGCGAGCTCAAATCACTTACCACAAGGCATTGCATGAAAAAAAAGCATAGCATCAGCAAGAAGACATGTTCATGAAGCTAACCATGGCAATAGCCAAATCATAGCATGCTTGGATCAGCTACAACAACCATGGAAAAATTGATTAACATGTAATCAATCTGCCAGGAACATTCTATAGCAAAAGTAGATAAATATTAAGACATGCTAGGGCACTCTATAATTGCGAACAGGGGCATGGATGGGTAGAGCATAACCATATGTCCAAATCATCCTTACTGAAGCAACTCAAAACAAGCACTGTAGCATCAAGTTTACATTGCATAAAAATAACAGCAGAGCAAAGACTTAGTAAAATCCTAAGTCCCTGAAATCAGCAATATCATGAAGGCTACTTTGAATGCTTGTGCTAGTCACCACATTGATCACAAAAATACATAGCAAACACCCCTGTAAAGATGGCATGGCAAAGTTCAAAACACATGTAGAGCTCATGTTCATAGGCAGCACACAACAAATGTGACAAAAATGACAAATCCTCATACTCTGATAAGAAACAAGAGCTAACATTTTATAGCACTCTTGCATCAGTGATTTGGGCATCAATATGGACTCAAACAAGCATGACACAATGGAACAAAATGAAGAGCACATCATGATGAACATTTTGATATATCATGCATGCAAAACGGAGCAGCGAGCATAAAGTTATGGCATGATGAATAGTGCACCAAAATGTTTGAATTTAGGGACTTAGATGAAAATCAACCTCTGAGAAAAATGGACAGGGACGAGCGGGACGGAGGGATCCAGGGTGTGGGCGTGGCGTTTGGTTCGAATCCTGGTGGATCTCGTCCCACCTGGACAGATCTGACCGGATCCGTACTCCGGTGAGGGAGGCGGCCTACGGCGAGGGCGGCGCGGGGAGGAGGACGTCGGGGGCGGCGCGGTTCCGGTGATGGCGCGGGGGAGCACCGGCGAAGAGCAGCGTCGGCGCAGAGGTCCTGGCGGCGGGGCGCGAAGGCAGGCGACGGTCGTCGCCGGAGCGAAGGTCGGTGACGAGGTAGACGGCGGCGCGGGGAGGCGGACGCGCGGCGGCCGACGCGTGAGCAGGCGGCGGTGGTGGAGAGGCGGGCGAGCGGCAGCTCGTCGGGTCCGGTCACGCTCGGGGCGGGCCGGCCTCGGGCCTCGTCGGGCCTGGCGTGGCGCGGCGGAGGGCAGGGTGACGTGGCGGCCGGTGAGTGGGCGAGGCGGGGGCACTGCCTACGTGGCGCGTGGTGATTGGCCTAGATGACGTGTCCGGCGGCGCGAGGGGAGCGGGGCTAGGGTTTCATCTGCGCGATAAATTTGGAGGGAGCACCTATTTATAGCTAGGAGGAGGTAGGATTGTCCAAATGGGGTGTAGTTTTCGACCACGCGATCGTGATCCGACGATGGAGGACATGGGAGTGGTTTGGATGGGTTATTGGGCCGTTTTGGAGGGGTGTTGGGCTGCAACACACACGAGGCCTTTACGGTTCCGCGGTTAACCGTTGGAGTATCAAACGGACTCCAAATGGCACAAAATTTGACAGGCGGTCTATCGGTGGTGTACCAAGGCCACTTGGAAAATCTCGGTCCATTCCGAGAACATTCAACACCCGCTCACGAAAAGAGACAAGAGGGGTAGACCGGGTGCATGAGGGAGTGTCGGATTGAGAAACAGACAACGGGGAAAATGCTCGGATGCATGAGACCAACACGAATGCAAATGCGATGCACATGATGACATGATATGAAATGCATGACATTAACAAAGTGCAAAACGAAGACAAAACCCAACCACGAAGGGAAAATCAAATCGCATCTCCCGAAAAGGCAAGTGTCAGAGTTACAATTATGGAAAGTTGCATCCGGGGCGTTACACCTAGCTTAATGGCTTTAAAGAAAGAGCTGCCAAGGAGACAACCCAGAAGTTTTAGAGAGTCAATTATTTCTGTTGAGTGCTTTTATATAGTTTAAAAACAAAAAAATAAAGTGGGGAACCCAAAACTTTTCAAAAAGGAAAGTGAAAGTGAGAGAGACAAGCATTGTTGAAGTGGGGGAGCTCCTTGAACTTTGTTCATGCTCAAACGTTGTGAATCATGATTACAGATACTTTTCAACAAAAATAATTACCCCCTTGTACAATTTCATTGTATTATAAAAATAATGTGCCAAGATTTTCCTTTAGGATGTTTACATTGCTTGTTGGTTTGTGCGGTGTAGAACAGAAACTTTGGCTGTAGTGTGCGATTTTACATTTTTTACTGGAACATCAAACGGTTTTGAAACTTTTTGCACTATCTTTCTATACAAATTGTTTATTTTACTAAAATTTTCAGATTTTTTGGAGTACCAAAAGTATGGTGAATGTTCAGATTACTACAGACTATCTTGTTTAAGACAAATTCTGTTTTTTGATGCATAGTTTGCTTGTTTTGATGAAACTATCAATTTCTATCAGTGGATTAAGCCATGAAAAAGTTATATTACAGTAGCTACAATGAAAAAACAAAATATGAATTGGTTTGCAACAGTATTTAGAGTAGTGATTTGCTTTATTATACTAACGGATCTTACCGAACTATCTGTTAAGTTTTGTGTGATTGAAGTTTTCAAGTTTTGGGAGAGATCACGATGGATGAAGGAATAAGGAGTGGCAAAAGCCTAAGCTTGGGGATGTCGGCGTTCTGGGAACGGGGGTCCCCATACTTGCCTGCCTCCAGCCCGCGGCGTGGCGGAGCCAGCAGGCCGTACGACCCATCTTCATCAACAAAGCATCCAAGACCCTCACGAGGGTCCAAGCCTCGCGAGGCGGACGACGCAAGACCTCCTCTGGAGCGGCCTGGTCAGGAAGGCTCACGAGGAGCGGAGATATCAAGGCGAGGCGACCCTTACGAGGCTCTCGTGACGTGAGCCATGACGATCGACACCAGGCAGTCGCCAGGCGGGCGCTAGTGCGCGCAGCGTCCTTGTTTCCTCTTTGGTGCAAAGGAGGCAAGCGTAGTCGCGGAGTACCGAGGCCTCAGGAAAAGGTTGCCATTTCGGTGCAACAAGACCAAGACCATGGACAGCAAGACGGAGTTCATCATGGAGCATAAGACGGCGTCACCACCAAAGCTTTGTGCAGGCGAAGACTACTTTTGTCAGGATGGCTCATACTAGTTGTCCCCCTTCAAATTAGCCCGCCATTGTTGGCTCCCTTCCCGCTCGATATTTGGGAAGAGGACTAGCGCCTCTATAAATAGGACTAGACACCACCATAGTAGGGAGGGAGAGAGACCTGGAGACACACCACAAGTTCACACGCGCAAGAACACCTCAACCTCAGGAGGCTGTTCGTCCCTTGTATTGTTCATCATCAGCCCAAGAGGCAATCCACCACCACCACACTAGAGTAGGGTATTACACCACAACGGTGACCAGAACCAGTATAAACCCCATGTATTTCTGTGTTGTGAGTTCGTCGAGTTCGTCCGCGAGATCTAGCGAGCTAGAGCATAGATCGGTAGGAGGGAAAGACTTCACGCGCACCCCAGTGTTCGAACCTTAAGGGTTAGCCGGAGCCCCACATTCGACATTTGGCACGCTAGGTAGGGGTGCGCCGGAGCTTCTTCTCCGCTAATCAGCTCTCCGACATTCACCGGTTACGATGTCTGGCGACCCAAGGGCCGGATCCGAACGCTGGGCAGCCTGGCCGGCCAGGGCGGCGCCGCCTGCCCATGAAGATCTGGACCCTGCACCCCAAGCGGCGTGGGCGCCACCAATCTCCGTCGGGCGTGGACAGCACGGCCAGGCATCATCCACCCTCACTCCGTGGCAAGCACGGGCCATGGCGAGAGCAGCGAGTCACGCCGCAGCAACAGCGCCGCACTCACGGCGGGAGCAAGCGAACATGCGGGCAGCGCTCATTGTGGCAAGGGAGCTGCTGCGATGTAGGCTGATGGAGAGCGGCCGGGACACGCTGCTTGAGCGTGTTGCTGAGCTGTTGGACGCAGTGGCGTCGGGAGGGCCACCCTTCTACTATCGACTCCCCTCCCAGGCCACTGCAGGGTCGCGCGGCGAACCTCGCCACATCTGCGCGCCGTCAACATCAACACGGCAGGCAGCGTGGGGAGCTCCAACCCTCCCCCCCCCCATGCCGCCCTCGACAAGCACGAGCGCAAGCGTCACCCCCCATGGTCCCGGTCGGATGCCATATTATCATCCCCAGGACGCTGATGAGGACATCAATACCATTGTTACACCCACAGCCCCTACTGTTACATATACTGGACCAATTACTAGAGCTCGCGCACGCCAATTAAATTACCAGGTACTTTCGTTTCTTGGTAATGATTCTAATGTTCATGAGATTATGATGCTGCCTAAATTGGATACATTTGTTTTGCTTTCAAATGAAGGGCCTAGCTTGGAGAAGGATTGATGAGGACATCAATACCATTGTTACACCCACAGCCCCTACTGTTACATATACTGGACCAATTACTAGAGCTCGCGCACGCCAATTAAATTACCAGGTACTTTCGTTTCTTGGTAATGATTCTAATGTTCATGAGATTATGATGCTGCCTAAATTGGATACATTTGTTTTGCTTTCAAATGAAGGGCCTAGCTTGGAGAAGGATGAACATTGGAGCAAGAACACGCATGAAGTTGATGGCATGCGCAAGGGGATCAAGAACGGAGTTACAAGTGATGATTTCAGGACTTTGAAGCCGCCATAAGGAGTGCATGAAGCCATGGACGAAATATACAAGATGCCACTTCATAATATTCGTCCATAGGCTATTCTAGGTGCTGCGTCACCTTATTAATGGGCCAGGCCCATGTAATGTCGAAATACTTAAGTATAGGCTATTTTTAGAGTCCGTATGTGTGGGGAAACAAGAGTTAGGGTTGGTTTCGGACCCCACCCTCAAGGGCCACGAAATTCCCCTCTCTTCCTCCATATATACAGCCCTTAGGGCGTCGTTTAGACTTTGGGTTTTGTTTAGATTAAAAGTTCGCCATAGCTGCAACTTCGCGTACTTTGTTTGTGTCCAACGACCAGACCAAGACGTCACAGAACCCCACCTTGATCAATAAAGCTTTCATCTTATATTCGCAATATCCCGATTGCAATCTCAGTTTCTTGCTTGTTCTTCGTTTGCTCGCAGGAAACAGGCCCTCGTGGTCAGGTTGATCGTGCTCCGGCGTGGTCAATAACCCCTCGGAAGTTGGTTTAGCGATTGCTAAGGCGCGACGTCTCGCACGTTCGTAGTCGGATCGTCAAGGTCGACTCCCACAGAAAACGATAGCCACCATCTCATCGAAACATCGGGACACCTTAGCCTCTATCAAGTGGTATCAGATTTCCAGGTTGCTCGGTGAGATTTTACAGTTTTTCGTAGAGTAGATCGAGTCTGTTCTTCATACCTACAGTCCACGAAAAAGCCACAAAAAAAATTAGGGTTAGTTCATCATATCCGAACCAATCTGAGCCTTTGCATAATCTTTTTAGGGTTTTTGCTTTGTTGAATTTGCGGTTGCATCGTCGTGTCAAGTTGCTGGTCTTAGAGTCTAGTCTTTTAGAGTTTCGAGTTCTGGTCATAAGTTGTCACGCCGCCGCCGCACCATCATCATCGCCCATCTACCACCATTGCTTATCCGCCACCGTTCTGAATCCGTATCCTTATACCACCACCAATCCGTATCCATATACCACCACCAATCTGTATCCATATACCACCACCAATCTGTAACCATATATCCACCACCAATCCGAGTTCTTCTCATATTAGGTTTGTTCTTGAGATCAATCTCAATTCCGATTCGTGTTTCCTTGCCTGCGTAGGTCTCGAAAAAAAAGAGTCTGGAGACCCTGATGAGGACATCAATACCATTGTTACACCCACAGCCCCTACTGTTACATATACTGGACCAATTACTAGAGCTCGCGCACGCCAATTAAATTACCAGGTCCTAGCTTGGAGAAGGATGAACATTGGAGCAAGAACACGAATGGAGTTGATGGCATGCGCAAGGGGATCAGGAACGGAGTTACAAGTGATGATTTCAGGACTTTGAAGCCGCCATAAGGAGTGCATGAAGCCTTGGACGAAATATACAAGATGCCACTTCATAATATTCGTCCATAGGCTATTCTAGGTGCTGCGTCACCTTATTAATGGGCCAGGCCCATGTAATTTCGAAATACTTAAGTATAGGCTATTTTTAGAGTCCGTATGTGTGGGGAAACAAGAGTTAGGGTTGGTTTCGGACCCCACCCTCAAGGGCCACGAAATTCCCCTCTCTTCCTCCATATATACAGCCCTTAGGGCGTCGTTTAGACTTGGGTTTTGTTTAGATTAAAAGTTCGCCATAGCTGCAACTTCGCGTACTTCGTTTGTGTCCAACGACCAGACCAAGACGTCACAGAACCGCACCTTGATCAATAAAGCTTTCATCTTATATTCGCAATATCCAGATTGCAATCTCAGTTTCTTGCTTGTTCTTCGTTTGCTCGCAGGAAACAGGCCCTCGTGGTCAGGTTGATCGTGCTCCGGCGTGGTCAATAACCCCTCGGAAGTTGGTTTAGCGATTGCTAAGGCGCGACGTCTCGCACGTTCGTAGTCGGATCGTCAAGGTAGACTCCCACAGAAAACGATAGCCACCATCTCATCGAAACATCGGGACACCTTTGCCTCTATCAGACCCCCGGGCAGTTTTTAGGCCAAAATTTTCACGGGCAAAAATATTTTTTCCCTATCCTATTTTTAGGCTTTTCTGAGTCTTTTGAGCCACGTGCCATCATAGTGATTTTTTGTCGCACTTTTTCGTCGTCGCTGCCCTGATTTCCGAAAAAAAGTGAAAAAAAAAATTCGTGCCCATCCTATCAGTTTGACGAGGGAAGAGTTTTGAGACACTCGCCATTATAGTAATTTTTCGCAAAAGAAAAAAAAAGAGGAGCGCAAAAAAAAAGGGAAAAAAAAAGTTCCAGAGTGTGCTTTTCCCTTATTTACGTGCAGTGCCGTGATTTTGTTAGTGTTCTAGGCTCGCGTCTCTAGCACGGTCTAGCCTAGGACCAGCACAGTACCGTCGTTGAGCGTTTATTCAACTTTGCATCTCTGAATTGATCATTGCTGACCCTTTTTGCTACCATACTATAAGCCTTCCCAGCTCCACATACTTCTACGTCGTGCGTTTGACTCTCCCTGGCAATCGCTCTATCCAAGCTTTTGAGAGTTTTTGACTACAACGGTTGCCGATCACCGCCTGCTGCTGGGTAAGAACTGGTAAGAATTTGAGATTTGCTTGACGGATTTGTGACACCCGCCACCACCACCTCTTGTTAGTATTCTGTAGGATCATATTCTTGTGTGTTTTCTATTGTTGCTAACCATGGCAGGATCACAAGCCGACGAGACTGACTGGGAGAACATGACGAATCAGGAGTTGCATGATAAATTTCAGCAAATGATGAATGGACAGGTGCAGGATGTGCTAAACAGATTTGAAGAGGCCATGGAGAAGATAGATGACATGGAGAAGACGTTCGAAACAAAGCTCGATAACAGGTTTAATGAATTGCTCGCGCGTCTTCCACCACCACCACCGGCTGCACCTAACGCACCTCTACAACAACAACAACGACGACTACCTACACATCGTGAAACAGCCCTCCGCCGAGCGAGCCGTCTCCCTCTTGCACCTGGCCAAACTGTTGGTGCTGCTGTTGCTACTTCTGTGGCTCCTGCTGCTGATGCGGAGGAGGATGATTTTGCTGGCGATTACGAGGATGAGGTTGATCAAAATCAGAACTACGTGCCACCACCAGCACAGCAACCATCAGGTCGTCCACATGCAAATAATGGCAATGGTAGGGCTCACCCTCAGGTACGAGATCATGACCATCTCCCTAAACTAAAATTGAATATTCCACCATTTGAGGGTAGATATGTTCCTGATATATATCTTACTTGGGAGTTAGAAACTGAACAACGATTTACATGTTTACAATATCCCGAGGAGAGACGTGTTCCTGCTGCTGTTTGTGCATTCACTAGTTTTGCATGTGTTTGGTGGTCTGAGCATTGTAGATTATATCCCATTCCTGCTACTTGGGCTGCTTTGAAAACTGCTATGCGTACTCGTTGGGTTCCACCATATTATCAACGTGAATTACTTCAAAAATTGCAGCGCTTAAGACAGGGAAAAAATTCTGTAGAAGAATATTATCAGGAATTACAAACTGGCATGATTAGATGTGGTATTGTTGAGGAGAATGAAGCTATGCTTGCACGTTTTATGGGTGGATTAAATAGAGAGATTCAGACGATTCCAGAGTATAAGGAGTATACTAATATCACTCGTTTATTCCATCTTGCTTGTAAAGCTGAACGTGAAGTGCAGGATCGACAGGCATTGGCGCGGACAAACTTTTCTACAGGTCGACCTTCTTCATGGACACCACGTGCATCATCTACTTCCACACGTTCTGCTTCACCGGCGCCTCCGTCGGCTGCCACCTCCACCCGTGATACAATAAAGCAGGCACAATCACCACTATCTGCCAAGAGCACACCTTCTGGGCCTGCAAAGAGCTCTTCTTCATCCATGGCATCAACAGGGCAAACACATGATATTATTTGTCGACGTTGCAAGGGTGGAGGTCATTATGCGAGAGAATGCCCATCTAAGCGTGTGATGATTGTTACTGAGGATGGTGGGTATGAGTCCGCTAGTGACTATGATGAGGAGACTTTGGCTCTTATTACACGTGACGAACACGGTGGAGACGATTCTGATCATGAGACGCAATACATGGCTCCTGAAGATGCTGACAGGTATGAATGTTTAGTTGCTCAACGTGTTTTGAGTGTGCAGGTTACACAAGCTGAGCAAAATCAGAGGCATAATTTGTTCCATACAAAGGGCGTTGTGAAGGAACGTTCTGTTCGCGTGATCATAGATGGAGGGAGTTGCAACAACTTGGCTAGCATCGAGATGGTGGAGAAGCTATCTCTCACCACAAGACCACATCCACATCCTTACTACATCCAATGGTTCAACAACAGCGGCAAGGTTAAGGTAACACGTACTGTTCGTGTGCATTTTAGTATCTCTACATATGCTGATTATGTTGATTGTGATGTGGTACCGATGCAAGCATGTTCATTATTACTTGGTAGACCATGGCAATTTGATAAAAATTCTATTCACCATGGTAGAAACAATCAGTATACTCTTGTTCATAAGGATAAAAATATTACTTTGCTTCCTATGACTCCTGATTCCATTTTGAAAGATGATATTAATAGAGCTAATAAAGCAAAACAGGAGAAAACTAAGAGTGAAAATCAGATTGTGGCAAAAGAATTTGAGCAACAAATGCAGCCTAATAATAATAAACAATCTAGTGTTGCTTCTGAAATTAAATTGAAAAGTGCATGTTTACTTGCCACCAAATCTGATATTGATGATCTAGATTTTAGCAAATCTGTTTGCTATGCTTTTGTGTGCAAAGAGGCATTATTTTCATTCGAGGACGTGCCTTCCTCTTTGCCTCCTGCTGTCACTAACATTTTGCAGGAGTTCGCCGACGTCTTTCCACAAGACGTGCCACCGGGATTACCACCTATTCGCGGGATTGAGCATCAAATTGACTTAATTCCCGGTGCATCATTACCCAACCGGGCACCATACCGTACCAATCCAGAGGAGACGAAGGAGATTATGCGTCAAGTACAAGAACTGCTCGACAAAGGTTATATACGCGAATCCCTTAGTCCTTGTGCTGTTCCTATCATTTTAGTGCCGAAAAAGGATGGTACGTCGCGTATGTGCGTTGATTGTAGAGGCATTAATAATATTACTATTCGTTATTGTCGTCCTATTCCTAGGCTAGATGATATGCTTGATGAATTGAGTGGCTCTACAATATTCTCCAAAGTTGATTTGCGTAGTGGTTACCATCAAATTCGTATGAAATTGGGAGATGGATGGAAAACAGCATTTAAAACTAAGTTTGGATTATATGAGTGGTTAGTCATGCCTTTTGGGTTAACTAATGCACCTAGTACTTTCATGAGGTTAATGAACGAAGTTTTACGTGCTTTCATTGGACGATTTGTGGTAGTTTACTTTGATGACATATTGATTTATAGCAAATCTTTGGAGGAACATTTGGAACATTTACGTGCTGTTTTTATTGCTCTACGTGATGCACGTTTCTTTGGTAACCTTGGAAAGTGCACCTTTTGCACCGACCGAGTATCTTTTCTTGGCTATGTTGTTACTCCACAGGGAATTGAAGTTGATAAAGCCAAGATTGAAGCTATTGAGAGTTGGCCGCAGCCCAAAACGGTCACACAAGTGAGGAGTTTCCTTGGCCTCGCTGGTTTCTATAGGCGTTTTGTGAGAGATTTCAGCACCATTGCTGCACCTCTCAACGAGCTTACAAAGAAGGATGTACCTTTTGTTTGGGGTACCGCACAGGAAGAAGCCTTCACGGTATTGAAAGATAAGTTGACACATGCTCCTTTACTCCAACTTCCTAATTTCAATAAGACTTTTGAGCTTGAATGTGATGCTAGTGGAATTGGATTAGGAGGTGTGTTATTACAAGATGGAAAACCTGTTGCATACTTTTCTGAAAAATTGAGTGGGCCTAGTCTGAACTATTCTACTTATGATAAAGAATTATATGCTCTTGTTCGGACCTTAGAAACATGGCAACATTATTTATGGCCCAAGGAATTTGTTATACATTCTGATCATGAATCTTTGAAACACATTAAAAGTCAACCAAAACTGAACCGTCGACATGCTAAATGGGTTGAATTCGTTGAGACTTTCCCTTATGTGATTAAACACAAGAAGGGTAAAGAAAATGTTATTGCTGATGCCTTGTCTCGTCGTTATACTATGCTTTCACAACTTGACTTTAAAATATTTGGTTTGGAGACCATCAAGGATCAATATGTTAATGATGCTGAATTTAAAGATGTATTGCAGAATTGTAAGGAAGGGAGAACTTGGAACAAGTTCATTCTTCACGATGGATTTGTGTTTCGTGCTAACAAGCTATGCATTCCAGCTAGCTCCGTTCGTCTTTTGTTGTTGCAGGAGGCGCATGGAGGAGGATTAATGGGACACTTTGGCGTCAAGAAGACGGAGGATATACTTGCTACACATTTCTTTTGGCCAAAGATGAGACGGGATGTTGAGCGTTTTGTTGCTCGCTGCACTACATGTCAAAGAGCTAAGTCACGACTCAATCCTCATGGTTTATATATGCCTTTGCCTGTACCTAGTGTTCCTTGGGAGGATATATCTATGGACTTTGTTTTAGGTTTACCTAGAACAAAGAAGGGGAGGGATAGCATATTTGTTGTCGTGGATAGGTTCTCGAAAATGGCACACTTTATACCATGTCATAAAAGCGATGATGCTGTTAATGTTGCTGATTTGTTCTTTCGTGAAATTATTCGCTTACATGGTGTGCCAAATACTATTGTTTCAGATCGTGATACTAAATTTCTTAGCCACTTTTGGAGATGTTTATGGGCTAAGTTGGGGACTAAGCTGCTTTTTAGTACTACTTGTCACCCCCAAACTGATGGACAAACTGAAGTAGTCAATAGAACATTGTCTACTATGCTTAGGGCTGTTTTGAAGAATAACAAGAAAATGTGGGAAGAATTCTTGCCTCATATTGAATTTGCTTATAATCGTTCATTGCATTCTACTACTAAGATGTGCCCTTTTGAAATTGTGTATGGTTTCCTACCTCGTGCACCTAGTGATTTGTTGCCTCTTCCATCTTCGGAGAAGGTTAATTTTGATGCTAAAGAACGTTCTGAATTGATTTTAAAAATGCATGAGTTAACTAAGGAAAACATTGAGCGTATGAATGCTAAATATAAACTTGCTGGAGATAAGGGTAGAAAACATGTTGTGTTTGCACCTGGAGATCTTGTTTGGTTACATTTGCGTAAAGATAGATTTCCTAATCTGCGCAAATCAAAGCTAATGCCACGTGCTGATGGTCCTTTTAAGGTTTTACAGAAAATAAATGATAATGCATATAAACTTGAGCTACCTGCAGATTTTGGGGTTAGTCCCACTTTTAATAGTGCAGATTTGAAGCCTTATTTGGGTGAGGAAGATGAGCTTCCGTCGAGGACGACTTCATTTCAAGAAGGGGAGGATGATGAGGACATCAATACCATTGTTACACCCACAGCCCCTACTGTTACATATACTGGACCAATTACTAGAGCTCGCGCACGCCAATTAAATTACCAGGTACTTTCGTTTCTTGGTAATGATTCTAATGTTCATGAGATTATGATGCTGCCTAAATTGGATACATTTGTTTTGCTTTCAAATGAAGGGCCTAGCTTGGAGAAGGATGAACATTGGAGCAAGAACACGCATGAAGTTGATGGCATGCGCAAGGGGATCAAGAACGGAGTTACAAGTGATGATTTCAGGACTTTGAAGCCGCCATAAGGAGTGCATGAAGCCATGGACGAAATATACAAGATGCCACTTCATAATATTCGTCCATAGGCTATTCTAGGTACTGCGTCACCTTATTAATGGGCCAGGCCCATGTAATTTCGAAATACTTAAGTATAGGCTATTTTTAGAGTCCGTAAGTGTGGGGAAACAAGAGTTAGGGTTGGTTTCGGAGCCCACCCTCAAGGGCCACGAAATTCCCCTCTCTTCCTCCATATATACAGCCCTTAGGGCGTCGTTTAGACTTTGGGTTTTGTTTAGATTAAAAGTTCGCCATAGCTGCAACTTCGCGTACTTCGTTTGTGTCAAACGACCAGACCAAGACGTCACAGAACCCCACCTTGATCAATAAAGCTTTCATCTTATATTCGCAATATCCAGATTGCAATCTCAGTTTCTTGCTTGTTCTTCGTTTGCTCGCAGGAAACAGGCCCTCGTGGTCAGGTTGATCGTGCTCCGGCGTGGTCAATAACCCCTCGGAAGTTGGTTTAGCGATTGCTAAGGCGCGACGTCTCGCACGTTCGTAGTTGGATCGTCAAGGTCGACTCCCACAGAAAACGATAGCCACCATCTCATCGAAACATCGGGACACCTTTGCCTCTATCAGACGCCATCATGGGCGGAGCAACATGGAGCGTGGGGCACCACGGTGGGGTATTCAGGGTAACGGCCCCGGAAGCCTATGTGCCCCCGCATGATTGACCAAGGGTACGCCCCAGAGGACGACATCGGCTCATTCGTTGGAGAAGATTGGGGAGAAGGGGCGTTAGGAGTCGAAGCCTTCCTAGAGCCAGTGGAGAACCACAACGATCGCGCCGGCGATGGCAACTATAGGGTACCGCTAACCTCTCAGGAACAGGCTTATGCTAACCATGGGCTGCAGATGAATCAGGTTGCAGCATCGATCATCGACCCTGGCATGGCAGCACCCGTTTCAGCAAGGGAGACATGCTGGGGGCCGCCGGGTGGGAGCCAGGAGCAAGGCCCCTCCCCATGGCACGCGAATTCAGGGGACACCCGGAGGTAGGCCCTCTGCCGGGGTGGCTTCAACAACCCTTCCCCCGGTAGAGGACCCGTGGTCGCCGAGGGAACGGCTGGCGTCCTCTTTCCCTCCTTTTGTGTCGTCCTGGTCTCCGGTCGGCTCAAAGGAGGTCAAGGGTGGCGCAAGGTGGGGCCTTTGTCTGGCGATATGAAGCAAGGCCGGTACCTATGAAGAAGACCCGGTGCCTGTGAAACTCGCCGCCCGTGACACTCTCACGTAATAATGAGTTGGGGCTGTACACTGCCCGGAGTCTCAGGAGCGCTGGCCTCAGGCCCTGGGGCTCCCTCCCACGCCTAGTGGACATCACTTAGCTCCGCGCTGGTGAGAAAACTTGAAGACCTGAAGACTAGACTAGGTGCCGGACGCGGCCTTTTGCTTTGGATCTCTCTTTCGATGGCTTTGCTTTCTGATTCTGGACTTGAGTTGAAGCTGAATTTTTATCGATGCGCGCGGGGGGGTGCCTCTTCTTGCTCGAGCCATTTCTTGTCTTCTGGATCTTGTTTGGTTTGGGACTCACGTCCATCGCCTTTCCCTCGCAAAGCTCCTCGTGAGCCGGACCGCGCAAAGCACGCGCTAGCACTACGCCTAGTGCTCACCCATTACGGGGCCCCCTCAAACGGGGCGATAAGCTCCGCAAGATTCTCAGGAACTCGTTGCCTCACGACCCATCCCAAGGTTGGCACTGACTAAGGTAAACCACGTCGGGAGACTCACCCCCAGCTTCATGAGCTCACGAGGACACATACCCACATCGCATAGGAAAGTAAAAACTGCAATTTGCTTACACGAGGGGCTCCCCCTCTCAAAATGCTCTTACAAGTTCTCCAAGGGCCACGCCCGAGTTTTGCGTGCAGAATAAAACAACAGGAGAATATGGGTTCAACTAGAGATATCGCTCGCTGCATCGTCCAGGGACGCATCACTCGCATCGTCATCACCTTCGTCGGAATCGTCGCCGCCGTCAGCGACGCCCCCATCACCGTTGTTGACCACGTCACCTTCGTCTATGATGACCACCACCCCATCGTTCTCCAAGGTGAAGGCTCTGACCAACGCATCGACATGGTCCTCTACCCAACGCGCCAGGTCGCCCCAGACGGCCATGGGTACAGGAGCAATGGCGACATCAAAGTCGAATTGGGGTCGGCATTCAGAAGGTGGCTGAAGACACGGGAGAGGGCGCGCTGAAGCAGGCCACGACCCCTCTCCTCCACGAGCTGCCGAGCTCTGGCAGATTGATCCTCCAGGCGCGTCACCACCTTGGTGAAGAAGGTCAGGTGGCTGCGTAGTCACTTGAGTGAGGGGTCGGGGCGTTCTCGTCGCAGATGTAACCCAGGGCGGTGTTGGCCTTGTTCCGAAGGTCTTGAAGCATAGGAGCATGCTCGCGCTCCAGCGTCCGGCGTTGAAGCACTTCCTCCCTGTTTTGCCGTGCGATGGCCTCGGCATCATTAACTCGTTTCTGCAGGGAAGACAGCTCGGCGCGGGCGGAGGCAAAGTCCGCCTGCGCCGTGACCAGGGCGGCAGCTGTGGCCTCCGCACGCCTCTCAGCCTCGTCCAACCTGGGTCTGAGGGCGGCGGCCCTGCCCGCACCGTCCCGACCAGCGAGCTTCAGCTTCAAGTCGTACCTGCCTTCCAGATCTGCACGAACCTCGGCCACCGGCGATTGATCTCTTCCTTGACTCTGGCCGCATGGGCCCCGACGACATCTTCAGCTTGAGCGACTTGACGCTCCCTTGTCTCCAGTCGCTCGAGCTCGAGGCTGCGCTCCACGGCCTCCAGTGCTAGCGTCTCCTCGCGCCGCCGGACCTCCTCTTCCTCCGCAGGCATCCCCCTCATCGACGCAAGGGCGGCCCCGCGCGCCTCGACCTGCTGCTCAAGGGACGCGCTCCAAGCCTAGAGCTCCCACGCGCGCTCCTCCGCAGCCTCGCGGTGGCGATCGGCCTCGTGAGCTTCTTCCAAAGCTCGCGAGCGGGCCTCATTGGCAATCTTGAGGGACGCCTCGGCCTTCGCGTTCTCGAGGTCGCGATGATAACGACCAAGGTTGATGGCCACTCGCAGCTTGCGCCGCTCCTCCACCAACCGAAGACCTTCAGCCTCAAGACGCGAGTCGACACCAGCAAGCTCTTCACCAAGCCGGTTCATCGCGCCCATCGCCTCCTGGAAGAGCTCGTGGCGAACGACGCTACGCCCGCGCTCGAGCTCGAATGCTCGGCCCACCTCGTCCTCCACCTCGAGGGCTGCGGGTGGAGCATCAAGTGGCGCACCACCTCCCGGTTGGGGGCTGGGGGCTGGCGCGGCCCCAGGCGCCAGCTTACCCTCGCGAGGGGTCCGAACCGAACAAGGCCCGCTGCTTGAAGGAGACTCCAGGATCGAGGCTAGCCATCTACCAACCGTGACCAAAGGAGGAGCCATTGGCACGCCTGCTGCGCTCCGAGCAAGGCTGCGAAGGAAGGACGGCGAAGGCGCAAGCTCGGGGCGCCTTGATGACGGGCCAACTCCCCTGGCTGACGCCACGCCGTGGGTAGCGTACAAGCCTGTAGCACTGGAGCTTGGCGGGCGCGATGGGACGAGAGGGAGCTGCTTCTCTGGAGATTTCGCGACCTTAGCAGAAGGGGACCTGAGTGGACAATCGTCAGGAAAGGAAGGCAGCACATAGAAGATCACCAAGATAAGGTACTTACTCGTCGATAGCGATGTACTTCTGTCGCTTCAATGGCCCGAAGATGTTGCTGCCGCTGGGGGATCCCTTCCTCTTGCGGAGCTCCTCGAAGTCCACATAAAGGCGACCGAAGCGCTGGACGTGACGGCCGGCATGGGGCGGAGCCGAAGAATAACCAAGAGGGATGGCTTCAGGGGAGCCCAGCTGCAGCGAACAGCCCGGCCGTTTCTCGCTGCGACCTCCCGAGGCTCCTGGAGCCCCGGCCTCGGGAGCTGCATGCCGCATCTCATCAGCGTTGACACCTCAGGAGGGGCGTCGCAAGCTCCCGAGGACGACGCCCCCGGATCACCGCTTGGCATGTGCTCCTCAAAATCTGAACAGCCGGCCACCGTCGCCGCTCGCTCCCCCGCACCGTCACCTGGGGTGAGCTCGGCACCGGTGGCAAAGAATGAGACCATGATGACGGGATTCTCGCGGGGCCCCACCAAGCCAATTGGGCGCAGCCCCCACTCATCAAAGGAAGGCATGTTCGCGGCAAAGGTGACCTTGTTCTCATAGCGGTACAACATGCCGCTTTTCTTGGGCATCTCGTCTGGCAGAGTGATAGAGGCAAAGGTGTCCCGATGTTTCGATGAGATGGTGGCTATCGTTTTCTGTGGGAGTCGACCTTGACGATCCGACTACGAACGTGCGAGACGTCGCGCCTTAGCAATCGCTAAACCAACTTCCGAGGGGTTATTGACCACGCCGGAGCACGATCAACCTGACCACGAGGGCCTGTTTCCTGCGAGCAAACGAAGAACAAGCAAGAATCTGAGATTGCAATCTGGATATTGCGAATATAAGATGAAAGCTTTATTGATCAAGGTGGGGTTCTGTGACGTCTTGGTCTGGTCGTTGGACACAAACGAAGTACGCGAAGTTGCAGCTATGGCGAACTTTTAATCTAAACAAAACCCAAAGTCTAAACGACGCCCTAAGGGCTGTATATATGGAGGAAGAGAGGGGAATTTCGTGGCCCTTGAGGGTGGGGTCCGAAACCAACCCTAACTCTTGTTTCCCCACACATACGGACTCTAAAAATAGCCTATACTTAAGTATTTCGAAATTACATGGGCCTGGCCCATTAATAAGGTGACGCAGCACCTAGAATAGCCTATGGACGAATATTATGAAGTGGCATCTTGTATATTTCGTCCATGGCTTCATGCACTCCTTATGGCGGCTTCAAAGTCCTGAAATCATCACTTGTAACTCCGTTCTTGATCCCCTTGCGCATGCCATCAACTCCATGCGTGTTCTTGCTCCAATGTTCATCCTTCTCCAAGCTAGGCCCTTCATTTGAAAGCAAAACAAATGTATCCAATTTAGGCAGCATCATAATCTCATGAACATTAGAATCATGACCAAGAAATGAAAGTACCTGGTAATTTAATTGGCGTGCGCGAGCTCTAGTAATTGGTCCAGTATATGTAACAGCAGGGGCTGTGGGTGTAACAATGGTATTGATGTCCTCATCATCCTCCCCTTCTTGAAATGAAGTCGTCCTCGACGGAAGCTAATCTTCCTCACCCAAATAAGGCTTCAAATCTGCAATATTAAAAGTGGGACTAACCCCAAAATCTGCAGGTAGCTCAAGTTTATATGCATTATCATTTATTTTCTCTAAAACCTTAAAAGGACCATCAGCACGTGGCATTAGCTTTGATTTGCGCAGATTAGGAAATCTATCTTTACGCAAATGTAACCAAACAAGATCTCCAGGTGCAAACACAACATGTTTTCTACCCTTATCTCCAGCAAGTTTATATTTAGCATTCATACGCTCAATGTTTTCCTTAGTTAACTCATGCATTTTTAAAATCAATTCAGAACGTTCTTTAGCATCAAAATTAACCTTCTCCGAAGATGGAAGAGGCAACAAATCAATAGGTGCACGAGGTAGGAAACCATACACAATTTCAAAAGGGCACATCTTAGTAGTAGAATGCAATGAACGATTATAAGCAAATTCAATATGAGGCAAGCATTCTTCCCACATTTTCTTGTTATTCTTCAAAACAGCCCTAAGCATAGTAGACAATGTTCTATTGACTACTTCAGTTTGTCCATCAGTTTGGGGGTGACAAGTAGTACTAAAAAGCAGCTTAGTCCCCAACTTAGCCCATAAACATCTCCAAAAGTGGCTAAGAAATTTAGTATCATGATCTGAAACAATAGTATTTGGCACACCATGTAAGCGAATAATTTCACGAAAGAACAAATCAGCAACATTAACAGCATCATCGCTTTTATGACATGGTATAAAGTGTGCCATTTTCGAGAACCTATCCACGACAACAAATATGCTATCCCTCCCCTTCTTTGTTCTAGGTAAACCTAAAACAAAGTCCATAGATATATCCTCCCAAGGAACACTAGGTACAGGCAAAGGCATATATAAACCATGAGGATTGAGTCGTGACTTAGCTCTTTGACATGTAGTGCAGCGAGCAACAAAACGCTCAACATCCCGTCTCATCTTTGGCCAAAAGAAATGTGTAGCAAGTATATCCTCCGTCTTCTTGACGCCAAAGTGTCCCATTAATCCTCCTCCATGCGCCTCCTGCAACAACAAAAGACGAACGGAGCTAGCTGGAATGCATAGCTTGTTAGCACGAAACACAAATCCATCGTTAAGAACGAACTTGTTCCAAGTTCTCCCTTCCTTACAATTCTGCAATACATCTTTAAATTCAGCATCATTAACATATTGATCCTTGATGGTCTCCAAACCAAATATTTTAAAGTCAAGTTGTGAAAGCATAGTATAACGACGAGACAAGGCATCAGCAATAACATTTTCTTTACCCTTCTTGTGTTTAATCACATAAGGGAAAGTCTCAATGAATTCAACCCATTTAGCATGTCGACGGTTCAGTTTTGCTTGACTTTTAATGTGTTTCAAAGATTCATGATCAGAATGTATAACAAATTCCTTGGGCCATAAATAATGTTGCCATGTTTCTAAGGTCCGAACAAGAGCATATAATTCTTTATCATAAGTAGAATAGTTCAGACTAGGCCCACTCAATTTTTCAGAAAAGTATGCAACAGGTTTTCCATCTTGTAATAACACACCTCCTAATCCAATTCCACTAGCATCACATTCAAGCTCAAAAGTCTTATTGAAATTAGGAAGTTGGAGTAAAGGAGCATGTGTCAACTTATCTTTCAATACCGTGAAGGCTTCTTCCTGTGCGGTACCCCAAACAAAAGGTACATCCTTCTTTGTAAGCTCGTTGAGAGGTGCAGTAATGGTGCTGAAATCTCTCACAAAACGCCTATAGAAACCAGCGAGGCCAAGGAAACTCCTCACTTGTGTGACCGTTTTGGGCTGCGGCCAACTCTCAATAGCCTCAATCTTGGCTTTATCAACTTCAATTCCCTGTGGAGTAACAACATAGCCAAGAAAAGATACTCGGTCGGTGCAAAAGGTGCACTTTCCAAGGTTACCAAACAAACGTGCATCACGTAGAGCAATAAAAACAGCACGTAAATGTTCCAAATGTTCCTCCAAAGATTTGCTATAAATCAATATGTCATCAAAGTAAACTACCACAAATCGTCCAATGAAAGCACGTAAAACTTCGTTCATTAACCTCATGAAAGTACTAGGTGCATTAGTTAACCCAAAAGGCATGACTAACCACTCATATAATCCAAACTTAGTTTTAAATGCTGTTTTCCATTCATCTCCCAATTTCATACGAATTTGATGGTAACCACTACGCAAATCAACTTTGGAGAATATTGTAGAGCCACTCAATTCATCAAGCATATCATCTAGCCTAGGAATAGGATGACGATAACGAATAGTAATATTATTAATGCCTCTACAATCAACGCACATACGCGACGTACCATCCTTTTTCGGCACTAAAATGATAGGAACAGCACAAGGACTAAGGGATTCGCGTATATAACCTTTGTCGAGCAGTTCTTGTACTTGACGCATAATCTCCTTCGTCTCCTCTGGATTGGTACGGTATGGTGCCCGGTTGGGTAATGATGCACCGGGAATTAAGTCAATTTGATGCTCAATCCCGCGAATAGGTGGTAATCCCGGTGGCACGTCTTGTGGAAAGACGTCGGCGAACTCCTGCAAAATGTTAGTGACAGCAGGAGGCAAAGAGGAAGGCACGTCCTCGAATGAAAATAATGCCTCTCTGCACACAAAAGCATAGCAAACAGATTTGCTAAAATCTAGATCATCAATATCAGATTTGGTGGCAAGTAAACATGCACTTTTCAATTTAATTTCAGAAGCAACACTAGATTGTTTATTATTATTAGGCTGCATTTGTTGCTCAAATTCTTTTGCCACAATCTGATTTTCACTCTTAGTTTTCTCCTGTTTTGCTTTATTAGCTCTATTAATATCATCTTTCAAAATGGAATCAGGAGTCATAGGAAGCAAAGTAATATTTTTATCCTTATGAACAAGAGTATACTGATTGTTTCTACCATGGTGAATAGAATTTTTATCAAATTGCCATGGTCTACCAAGTAATAAGGAACATGCTTGCATAGGTACCACATCACAATCAACATAATCAGCATATGTAGAGATACTAAAATGCACACGAACAGTACGTGTTACCTTAACCTTGCCGCTGTTGTTGAACCATTGGATGTAGTAAGGATGTGGATGTGGTCTTGTGGTGAGAGATAGCTTCTCCACCATCTCGATGCTAGCCAAGTTGTTGCAACTCCCTCCATCTATGATCACGCGAACAGAACGTTCCTTCACAACTCCCTTTGTATGGAACAAATTATGCCTCTGATTTTGCTCAGCTTGTGTAACCTGCACACTCAAAACACGTTGAGCAACTAAACATTCATACCTGTCAGCATCTTCAAGAGCCATGTATTGCGTCTCATGATCAGAATCGTCTCCACCGTGTTCGTCACGTGTAATAAGAGCCAAAGTCTCCTCACCATAGTCACTAGCGGACTCATACCCACCATCCTCAGTAACAATCATCACACGCTTAGATGGGCATTCTCTCGCATAATGACCTCCACCCTTGCAACGTCGGCAAATAATATCATGTGTTTGCCCTGTTGATGCCATGGATGAAGAAGAGCTCTTTGCAGGCCCAGAAGGTGTGCTCTTGGCAGATAGTGGTGATTGTGCCTGCTTTATTGTATCACGGTTGGAGGTGGCAGCCGACGGAGGCGCCGATGTAGCAGAACGTGTGGAAGTAGATGATGCACGTGGTGTCCATGAAGAAGGTCGACCTGCAGAAAAGTTAGTCCGCGCCAATGCCTGTCGATCCTGCACTTCACGTTCAGCTTTACAAGCAAGATGGAATAAACGAGTGATATTAGTATACTCCTTATACTCTAGAATCGTCTGAATCTCTCTATTTAAACCACCCATAAAACGTGCAAGCATAGCTTCATTCTCCTCAACAATACCACATCTAATCATGCCAGTTTGTAATTCCTGATAATATTCTTCTACAGAATTTTTTCCCTGTCTTAAGCGCTGCAATTTTTGAAGTAATTCACGTTGATAATATGGTGGAACCCAACGAGTACGCATAGCAGTTTTCAAAGCAGCCCAAGTAGCAGGAATGGGATATAATCTACAATGCTCAGACCACCAAACACATGCAAAACTAGTGAATGCACAAACAGCAGCAGGAACACGTCTCTCCTCGGGATATTGTAAACATGTAAAACGTTGTTCAGTTTCTAACTCCCAAGTAAGATATATATCAGGAACATATCTACCCTCAAATGGTGGAATATTCAATTTTAGTTTAGGGAGATGGTCATGATCTCGTACCTGAGGGTGAGCCCTACCATTGCCATTATTTGCATGTGGACGACCTGATGGTTGCGGTGCTGGTGGTGGCACGTAGTTCTGAGTTTGATCAACCTCATCCTCATAATCTCCCACATAATCATCCTCCTCCGCATCAGCAGCAGGAGCCACAGAAGTAGCAACAGCAGCACCAACAGTTTGGCCAGGTGCAAGAGGGAGACGGCTCGCTCGGCGGAGGGCTGTTTCACGATATGGAGGTAGTCGTCGTTGTTGTTGTTGTAGAGGTGCGTTAGGTGCAGCCGGTGGTGGTGGTGGAAGACGCGCGAGCAATTCATTAAACCTGTTATCGAGCTTTGTTTCGAACGTCTTCTCCATGTCATCTATCTTCTCCATGGCCTCTTCAAATCTGTTTAGCACATCCTGCACCTGTCCATTCATCATTTGCTGAAATTTATCATGCAACTCCTGATTCGTCATGTTCTCCCATTCAGTCTCGTCGGCTTGTGATCCTGCCATGGTTAGCAACAATAGAAAAACACACAAGAATATGATCCTACAGAATACTAACAAGAGGTGGTGGTGGCGGGTGTCACAAATCCGTCAAGCAAATCTCAAATTCTTACCAGTTCTTACCCAGCAGCAGGCGGTGATCGGCAACCGTTGTAGTCAAAAACTCTCAAAAGCTTGGATAGAGCGATTGCCAGGGAGAGTCAAACGCACGACGTAGATGTATGTGGAGCTGGGAAGGCTTATAGTATGGTAGCAAAAAGGGTCAGCAATAATCAATTCAGAGATGCAAAGTTGAATAAACGCTCAACGACGGTACTGTGCTGGTCCTAGGCTAGACCGTGCTAGAGACGCGAGCCTAGAACACTAACAAAATCACGGCGCTGCACGTAAATAAGGGAAAAGCACACTCTGGAACTTTTTTTTTTTCGTTTTTTTTTGCGCTCCTCTTTTTTTTTTTTGCGAAAAATTACTATAATGGCGAGTGTCTCAAAACTCTTCCCTCGTCAAACTGATAGGATGGGCACGAAATTTTTTTTTTTTTTGGAAATCAGGGCAGCGACGACGAAAAAGTGCGACAAAAAATCACTATGATGGCACGTGGCTCAAAAGACTCAGAAAAGCCTAAAAGTAGGATAGGGAAAAAATATTTTTGCCCGTGAAAATTTTGGCCTAAAAACTGCCCGGGGGTCTCCAGACTCTTTTTTTTTTCGAGACCTACGCAGGCAAGGAAACACGAATCGGAATTGAGATTGATCTCAAGAACAAACCTAATATGAGAAGAACTCGGATTGGTGGTGGATATATGGTGGTGGTATATGGCAGCGGTGGTGGTATATGGTAGCGGTGGTGGTATATGGATAGAGATTGATGGTGGTATATGGATACGGATTGGTGGTGGTATATGGATATGGATTCAGAGCGGTGGCGGATAAGCAAAAGTGGTAGATGGGCGATGATAATGGTGCGGCGGCGGCGTGACAACTTGTGACCAGAACTCGAAACTCTAAAAGACTAGACTCTAAGACCAGCAACTTGACACGACGATGCAACCGCAAATTCAACAAAGCAAAAACCCTAAAAAGATTATGCAAAGGCTCAGATTGGTTCGGATATGATGAACTAACCCTAATTTTTTTTTGTGTGGCTTTTTCGTGGACTGTAGGTATGAAGAACAGACTCGATCTAATCTACGAAAAACTGTAAAATCTCACCGAGCAACCTGGAAATCTGATACCACTTGATAGAGGCATAGGTGTCCCGATGTTTCGATGAGATGGTGGCTATCGTTTTCTGTGGGAGTCGACCTTGACGATCCGACTACGAACGTGCGAGACGTCGCGCCTTAGCAATCGCTAAACCAACTTCCGAGGGGTTATTGACCACGCCGGAGCACGATCAACCTGACCACGAGGGCCTCTTTCCTGCGAGCAAACGAAGAACAAGCAAGAATCTGAGATTGCAATCTGGATATTGCGAATATAAGATGAAAGCTTTATTGATCAAGGTGGGGTTCTGTGACGTCTTGGTCTGGTCGTTGGACACAAACGAAGTACGCGAAGTTGCAGCTATGGCGAACTTTTAATCTAAACAAAACCCAAAGTCTAAACGACGCCCTAAGGGCTGTATATATGGAGGAAGAGAGGAGAATTTCGTGGCCCTTGAGGGTGGGGTCCGAAACCAACCCTAACTCTTGTTTCCCCACACATACGGACTCTAAAAATAGCCTATACTTAAGTATTTCGAAATTACATGGGCCTGACCCATTAATAAGGTGATGCAGCACCTAGAATAGCCTATGGACGAATATTATGAAGTGGCATCTTGTATATTTCGTCCATGGCTTCATGCACTCCTTATGGCGGCTTCAAAGTCCTGAAATCATCACTTGTAACTCCGTTCTTGATCCCCTTGCGCATGCCATCAACTCCATGCGTGTTCTTGCTCCAATGTTCATCCTTCTCCAAGCTAGGCCCTTCATTTGAAAGCAAAACAAATGTATCCAATTTAGGCAGCATCATAATCTCATGAACATTAGAATCATGACCAAGAAACGAAAGTACCTGGTAATTTAATTGGCGTGCGCGAGCTCTAGTAATTGGTCCAGTATATGTAACAGTAGGGGCTGTGGGTGTAACAATGGTATTGATGTCCTCATCACAGAGGGACACTAGATAGGACCGTGAGCACCGTCTGCCGCGCAGCGAGAGGGAGCCCCTCCTCCTGAACCCTCATATTGTCCTGTCTGCTGAGCAAGTCCCACATCGGGCAAGAATGGCGCTGAAGCGGAGCAACTCGATGCCTGACGAACTCCCTCACCACCATGGGCGCAGTCACGCCAAGGTCCTTCAACCACCTCAGCCTAGCCCAGACGGGGGCAAGGCAGGGGCTCGTGAGCTTCTGATGGCCCCAGCCGAAGTTTGGAATGGCAGGCCCCACCGGAGCTTGGAGCAGAGGGTTGAGCACGCCGGCTTCAACAAACATCCATTCCGTGCGGAACTCGCTCGCGGATGAAGGGAGCTCAAGGTCGATCCCCATGCCTGCTGTCGCAGTCACCGCCTGGAAGCCCGCACACCTTGAGCTCTGCCGGGCACCGGTGAGATGCAGCAAGAAGAAGTGGCGGAGGAGTGCCACGGAGGGGGCGATGCCCACCATGGCCTCACACACAAAAGCAAAGACGGCAAGAAGGGTCACAGATTGAGGGTCGAGATGGAGCATGTGGATCTGATAGTGCTCGAGCACCACGTTGAAGAAGGCGGAGAAGGGAGGGAGCAGGCCAGCCCAGAGGGCATCAATGAAGATCGGAACCTCGGTGACTGCCCGAGCCATGCTGTAGCGAGACGCAGGCCACGCCGGCGTCTCTCCCCACTCGTTGAAGCTGAAGGTGAGCATGGGGCGCACCTTGCCCATGGCCTCGTCATTGAGCACCCGAGGCCGGCCGAGCGCCGGCTCGAAGGATGGAGGCGCAGTTGGCGAGGATAGAGGTTTCTTCCCCTTCCCGGCCTGTTTCGGTGCCATGGCGGTGAAGCGGGCAGAGCACAAGTTGGATTGGGTAGGCGGAGCAGGACGTCGAAGGAGCAGGGAGATTGGAAGAGCTGGACACGAAGAGGGAAGAATAACTGTGCAAGAAGCAAGGCCGCATAGCCAGGCGAATTCAAAGGTAGCATGGGGAAGCGGAGACGCCCACGTCCAATCAACTGCCACGCGTCAACCGAGGCCGCAGGCTTTTGGGGGCCCGTGATGCTCCGAACATGACCCTTGGCTTCGCCGCGAAGCCAAGCCCGCGTGCACCTTGGGCCCGAGGGCTACTGTCGGCGTTCTGGGAACGGGGGTCCCCAGACTTGCCTTCCTGCGGCCCGCGGCGTGGCGGAGCCAGCAGGCCGTACGACCCATCTTCATCAACAAAGCATCCAAGACCCTCGCGAGGGTCCAAGCCTGGCGAGGCGGATGACGCAAGGCCTCCTCTAGAGCGGCCTGGTCAGGTAGGCTCGCGAGGAGCGGAGATATCAAGGCGAGGCGAACCTCATGAGGCTCTCATGACGTGAGCCATGACGATCGACACCAGGCGGGCGCCAAGCAGGCGCCAGCGTGCGTAGCGTCCTTGTTTCCTCTTTGGTGCAAAGGAGGCAAGCACAGCCGCGGAGTACCGAGGCCTCAGGCAAAGGTTGCCATTTCGGTGCAACAAGACCAAGACCATGGACTGCAAGACGGAGGTCATCATGGAGCCCAATACGGCGTCATCACCAGAGCTTTGTGCAGGCGAAGACTACTTTTGTCAGGATGGCTCGTACTAGTTGTCCCCCTTCAAATTTGGCCGCCATTGTTGGATCCCTTCCCGCTCGATATTTGGGAAGAGGACCATGGCCTCTATAAATAGGACTAGCCACCACCATAGTAGGGAGGGAGAGAGACCTGGAGACACACCACAAGTTCACACGCGCAAGAACACCTCAACCTCAGGAGGCTGTTCGTCCCTTGTATTGTTCATCATCAGCCCAAGAGGCAATCCACCACCACCACACTGGAGTAGGGTATTACACCACAACGGTGGCCCAAACCAGTATAAACCCCGTGTCTTTTTGTGTTGTGAGTTCGTCGAGTTCGTCCGCGAGATCTAGCAAGCTAGAGCGTAGATCGGTAGGAGGGAAAGACTTCGCGCGCACCCCAGTGTTCGAACCTTAAGGGTTAGCTGGAGCCCCACATCCGATAGGGGATGCCCGAGGCACCCAAGGAAATATTCAAGGACTCCCAAGCAACAATGCTTGGGGATGCCCCGGAAGGCATCCCGTCTTTCTTCAAACAATCATTAGTAATTTTACTTGGAGCTATATTTTTATTCGTGACATGATATGCATAAATCTTGGAGCGTCTTTTGCATTTAGTTTTCACTTATCTTTAATGCACCATGCTGTTATGAGATAGTCCTTGGTTGATTTATAGAATGCTCATTGCACTTCACTTATATCTTTTGAGTATGGCTTTATAGAATGCTTCATGTGCTTCACTTATATCTTTTGAAGTTTGGATTGCCTATTTCTCTTCACATAGAAAACCGCAATTTGTAGAATGCTCTTTTGCTTCACTTATATTTGTTAGAGCGTGGGCATATCTTTTGTAGAAAGGATTAAACTCTCTTGCTTCACTTATATCTATTTAGATAGATGACATGAACTGGTCATTCACATGGTTAGTCATAAAATCCTACATAAAACTTGTAGATCACTGAATATGATATGTTTGATTCCTTGCAATAGTTTTGCGATATAAAGATGGTGATATTAGAGCCAAGCTAGTGGGTAGTTGTGGATTGTAGAAATACTTGTGTTGAAGTTTGTGATTCCCGTAGCATGCACGTATGGTGAACCGTTATGTGATGTAGTCGGAGCATGATGTATTTATTGATTGTCTTCCTTATGAGTGGCGGTCGGGGACGAGCGATGGTCTTTTCCTACCAATCTAACCCCCTAGGAGCATGCGCGTAGTACTTTGTTTTGATGACTAATAGATTTTTCCAATAAGTATGTAAGTTCTTTATGACTAATGTTGAGTCCATGGATTATACGCACTCTCACCCTTCCATCATTGCTAGCCTCTTTGGTACCTTACATTGCCCTTTCTCACCTCGAGAGTTGGTGCAAACTTCGCCGGTGCATCCAAACCCCGTGATACGATACGCTCTATCACACATAAGCCTCCTTATATCTTCCTCAAAACAGCCACCATACATACCTATTATGGCATTTCCATAGCCATTCCGACATATATTTCCATGCAACTTCCATCATCATCATATACATGACTTGAGCATTTATTGTCATATTGCTTTGCATGATCGTAAGATAGCTAGCATGATGTTTTCATGGCTTGTCCGTTTTTTGATGTCATTGCTATGCTAGATCATTGCACATCCTGGTACACCGCCAGAGGCATTCATATAGAGTCATATTTTATCCTAGTATCGAGTTGTAATATCGAGTTGTAAGTAAATAAAAGTGTGATCATCATCATTATTAGAACATTGTCCCATGTGAGGTTATCAAAATAAAAGTGGCCAAAGAAGCCCCCCAAAAAAGAGAGAAGCCAAAGAAGCCTACAAAGAAAAAAAGAAAAAAATAAAAAAATGAGAGAAAAGAGAGAAGGGACAATGTTACTATCCTTTTACCACACTTGTGCTTCAGAGTAGCACCATGTTCTTCATACAGAGAGTGTCTTGAGTTATCACTTTCATATACTAGTGGGAATTTTCATTTTAGAACTTGTCTTGTATATTTCGATGATGGGCTTCCTCAAATGCCCGAGGTCTTCCTGAGCAAGCAAGTTGGATGCACACCCACTTAGTTTCCAGTTTGAGATTTCATACACTTATAGCTCATAGTGCATCCGTTGCATGGCAATCCCTACTCCTCGCATTGACATCAATTGATGGGCATCTCCATAGCCCATTCATTAGCCGCGTCGATGTGAGACTTTCTCCCTTTTTTTTCTTCTCCACACAACCTTCATCATCATATTCTATTCCACCTATAGTGCTATTTCCATGGCTCACGCTCATGTATTGCGTGAAATTTGAAAAGGTTTGAGAACATCAAAAGTATGAAACAATTGCTTAGCTTGTCATCAGGGTTGTGCATGATTTGCATGCTTTGTGTGGTAAAGATGGAGCATAGCCAGACCATATGATTTTGTAGGGATAACTTTCTTTGGCCATGTTATTTTGAAAAGACATGATTGCTTTATTAGTATGCTTGAAGTATTATTGTCTTAATGTCAAATGATAGACTATTGATTTGAATCACTCGTGTCTTAATATTCATGCCATGATTAGATTACATGATCAAGATTATGCTAGGTAACATTCCACATCAAAAATTATCTTTTTTATCATTTACCTACTCGAGGACGACCAGGAATTAAGCTTGGGGATGCTGATACATCTCCGTCGTATCTATAGTGTTTGATTGTTCCATGCCAATATTCTACAACTTTTATATACTTTTGGCAACTTTTTATACTATTTTTGGGACTAGCATATTGATCCAGTGCCTAGTGCCAGTTTCTGTTTGTTGCATGTTTTTTGTTTCACAGAAAATCCATATGAAACGGAGTCCAAACGGGATAAAAACTGACGGCGATTTTTTTGGAATATATGTGATTTTTGGGAAGAAGAATCAACGCGAGACCATGATAGAGGCAAAGGTGTCCCGATGTTTCGATGAGATGGTGGCTATCGTTTTCTGTGGGAGTCGACCTTGACGATCCGACTACGAACGTGCGAGACGTCGCGCCTTAGCAATCGCTAAACCAACTTCTGAGGGGTTATTGACCACGCCGGAGCACGATCAACCTGACCACGAGGGCCTCTTTCCTGCGAGCAAACGAAGAACAAGCAAGAAACTGAAATTGCAATCTGGATATTGCGAATATAAGATGAAAGCTTTATTGATCAAGGTGGGGTTCTGTGACGTCTTGGTCTGGTCGTTGGACACAAACGAAGTACGCGAAGTTGCAGCTATGGCGAACTTTTAATCTAAACAAAACCCAAAGTCTAAACGACGCCCTAAGGGCTGTATATATGGAGGAAGAGAGGGGAATTTCGTGGCCCTTGAGGGTGGGGTCCGAAACCAACCCTAACTCTTGTTTCCCCACACATACGGACTCTAAAAATAGCCTATACTTAAGTATTTCGAAATTACATGGGTCTGGCCCATTAATAAGGTGACGCAGCACCTAGAATAGCCTATGGACGAATATTATGAAGTGGCATCTTGTATATTTCGTCCATGGCTTCATGCACTCCTTATGGCGGCTTCAAAGTCCTGAAATCATCACTTGTAACTCCGTTCTTGATCCCCTTGCGCATGCCATCAACTTCATGCGTGTTCTTGCTCCAATGTTCATCCTTCTCCAAGCTAGGCCCTTCATTTGAAAGCAAAACAAATATATCCAATTTAGGCAGCATCATAATCTCATGAACATTAGAATCATTACCAATAAACGAAAGTACCTGGTAATTTAATTGGCGTGCGCGAGCTCTAGTAATTGGTCCAGTATATGTAACAGTAGGGGCTGTGGGTGTAACAATGGTATTGATGTCCTCATCATCCTCCCCTTCTTGAAATGAAGTCGTCCTCGACGAAAGCTCATCTTCCTCACCCAAATAAGGCTTCAAATCTGCAATATTAAAAGTGGGACTAACCCCAAAATCTGCAGGTAGCTCAAGTTTATATGCATTATCATTTATTTTCTCTAAAACCTTAAAAGGACCATCAGCACGTGGCATTAGCTTTGATTTGCGCAGATTAGGAAATCTATCTTTACGCAAATGTAACCAAACAAGATCTCCAGGTGCAAACACAACATGTTTTCTACCCTTATCTCCAGCAAGTTTATATTTAGCATTCATACGCTCAATGTTTTCCTTAGTTAACTCATGCATTTTTAAAATCAATTCAGAACGTTCTTTAGCATCAAAATTAACCTTCTCCGAAGATGGAAGAGGCAACAAATCAATAGGTGCACGAGGTAGGAAACCATACACAATTTCAAAAGGGCACATCTTAGTAGTAGAATGCAATGAACGATTATAAGCAAATTCAATATGAGGCAAGCATTCTTCCCACATTTTCTTGTTATTCTTCAAAACAGCCCTAAGCATAGTAGACAATGTTCTATTGACTACTTCAGTTTGTCCATCAGTTTGGGGGTGACATGTAGTACTAAAAAGCAGCTTAGTCCCCAACTTAGCCCATAAACATCTCCAAAAGTGGCTAAGAAATTTAGTATCACGATCTGAAACAATAGTATTTGGCACACCATGTAAGCGAATAATTTCACGAAAGAACAAATCAGCAACATTAACAGCATCATCGCTTTTATGACATGGTATAAAGTGTGCCATTTTCGAGAACCTATCCACGACAACAAATATGCTATCCCTCCCCTTCTTTGTTCTAGGTAAACCTAAAACAAAGTCCATAGATATATCCTCCCAAGGAACACTAGGTACAGGCAAAGGCATATATAAACCATGAGGATTGAGTCGTGACTTAGCTCTTTGACATGTAGTGCAGCGAGCAACAAAACGCTCAACATCCCGTCTCATCTTTGGCCAAAAGAAATGTGTAGCAAGTATATCCTCCGTCTTCTTGACGCCAAAGTGTCCCATTAATCCTCCTCCATGCGCCTCCTGCAACAACAAAAGACGAACGGAGCTAGCTGGAATGCATAGCTTGTTAGCACGAAACACAAATCCATCGTTAAGAACGAACTTGTTCCAAGTTCTCCCTTCCTTACAATTCTGCAATACATCTTTAAATTCAGCATCATTAACATATTGATCCTTGATGGTCTCCAAACCAAATATTTTAAAGTCAAGTTGTGAAAGCATAGTATAACGACGAGACAAGGCATCAGCAATAACATTTTCTTTACCCTTCTTGTGTTTAATCACATAAGGGAAAGTCTCAATGAATTCAACCCATTTAGCATGTCGACGGTTCAGTTTTGCTTGACTTTTAATGTGTTTCAAATTCCTTGGGCCATAAATAATGTTGCCATGTTTCTAAGGTCCGAACAAGAGCATATAATTCTTTATCATAAGTAGAATAGTTCAGACTAGGCCCACTCAATTTTTCAGAAAAGTATGCAACAGGTTTTCCATCTTGTAATAACACACCTCCTAATCCAATTCCACTAGCATCACATTCAAGCTCAAAAGTCTTATTGAAATTAGGAAGTTGGAGTAAAGGAGCATGTGTCAACTTATCTTTCAATACCGTGAAGGCTTCTTCCTGTGCGGTACCCCAAACAAAAGGCACATCCTTCTTTGTAAGCTCGTTGAGAGGTGCAGCAATGGTGCTGAAATCTCTCACAAAACGCCTATAGAAACCAACGAGGCCAAGGACACTCCTCACTTGTGTGACCGTTTTGGGCTGCCGCCAACTCTCAATAGCTTCAATCTTGGCTTTATCAACTTCAATTCCCTGTGGAGTAACAACATAGCCAAGAAAAGATACTCGGTCGGTGCAAAAGGTGCACTTTCCAAGGTTACCAAACAAACGTGCATCACGTAGAGCAATAAAAACAGCACGTAAATGTTCCAAATGTTCCTCCAAAGATTTGCTATAAATCAATATGTCATCAAAGTAAACTACCACAAATCGTCCAATGAAAGCACGTAAAACTTCGTTCATTAACCTCATGAAAGTACTAGGTGCATTAGTTAACCCAAAAGGCATGACTAACCACTCATATAATCCAAACTTAGTTTTAAATGCTGTTTTCCATTCATCTCCCAATTTCATACGAATTTGATGGTAACCACTACGCAATCAACTTTGGAGAATATTGTAGAGCCACTCAATTCATCAAGCATATCATCTAGCCTAGGAATAGGATGACGATAACGAATAGTAATATTATTAATGCCTCTACAATCAACGCACATACGCGACGTACCATCCTTTTTCAGCACTAAAATGATAGGAACAGCACAAGGACTAAGGGATTCACGTATATAACCATTGTCGAGTAGTTCTTGTACTTGACGCATAATCTCCTTCGTCTCCTCTGGATTGGTACGGTATGGTGCCCGGTTGGGTAATGATGCACCGGGAATTAAGTCAATTTGATGCTCAATCCCGCGAATAGGTGGTAATCCCGGTGGCACGTCTTGTGGAAAGACGTCGGCGAACTCCTGCAAAATGTTAGTGACAGCAGGAGGCAAAGAGGAAGGCACGTCCTCGAATGAAAATAATGCCTCTTTGCACACAAAAGCATAGCAAACAGAGTTGCTAAAATCTAGATCATCAATATCAGATTTGGTGGCAAGTAAACATGCACTTTTCAATTTAATTTCAGAAGCAACACTAGATTGTTTATTATTATTATGCTGCATTTGTTGCTCAAATTCTTTTGCCACAATCTGATTTTCACTCTTAGTTTTCTCCTGTTTTGCTTTATTAGCTCTATTAATATCATCTTTCAAAATGGAATCAGGAGTCATAGGAAGCAAAGTAATATTTTTATCCTTATGAACAAGAGTATACTGATTGTTTCTACCATGGTGAATAGAATTTTTATCAAATTGCCATGGTCTACCAAGTAATAATGAACATGCTTGCATCAGTACCACATCACAATCAACATAATCAGCATATGTAGAGATACTAAAATGCACACGAACAGTACGTGTTACCTTAACCTTGCCGCTGTTGTTGAACCATTGGATGTAGTAAGGATGTGGATGTGGTCTTGTGGTGAGAGATAGCTTCTCCACCATCTCGATGCTAGCCAAGTTGTTGCAACTCCCTCCATCTATGATCACGCGAACAGAACGTTCCTTCACAACGCCCTTTGTATGGAACAAATTATGCCTCTGATTTTGCTCAGCTTGTGTAACCTGCACACTCAAAACACGTTGAGCAACTAAACATTCATACCTGTCAGCATCTTCAGGAGCCATGTATTGCGTCTCATGATCAGAATCGTCTCCACCGTGTTCGTCACGTGTAATAAGAGCCAAAGTCTCCTCATCATAGTCACTAGCGGACTCATACCCACCATCCTCAGTAACAATCATCACACGCTTAGATGGGCATTCTCTCGCATAATGACCTCCACCCTTGCAACGTCGACAAATAATATCATGTGTTTGCCCTGTTGATGCCATGGATGAAGAAGAGCTCTTTGCAGGCCCAGAAGGTGTGCTCTTGGCAGATAGTGGTGATTGTGCCTGCTTTATTGTATCACGGTTGGAGGTGGCAGCCGACGGAGGCGCCGGTGAAGCAGAACGTGTGGAAGTAGATGATGCACGTGGTGTCCATGAAGAAGGTCGACCTACAGAAAAGTTAGTCCGCGCCAATGCCTGTCGATCCTGCACTTCACGTTCAGCTTTACAAGCAAGATGGAATAAACGAGTGATATTAGTATACTCCTTATACTCTAGAATCGTCTGAATCTCTCTATTTAATCCACCCATAAAACGTGCAAGCATAGCTTCATTCTCCTCAACAATACCACATCTAATCATGCCAATTTGTAATTCCTGATAATATTCTTCTACAGAATTTTTTCCTTGTCTTAAGCGCTGCAATTTTTGAAGTAATTCACGTTGATAATATGGTGGAACCCAACGAGTACGCATAGCAGTTTTCAAAGAAGCCCAAGTAGCAGGAATGGGATATAATCTACAATGCTCAGACCACCAAACACATGCAAAACTAGTGAATGCACAAACAGCAGCAGGAACACGTCTCTCCTCGGGATATTGTAAACATGTAAATCGTTGTTCAGTTTCTAACTCCCAAGTAAGATATATATCAGGAACATATCTACCCTCAAATGGTGGAATATTCAATTTTAGTTTAGGGAGATGGTCATGATCTCGTACCTGAGGGTGAGCCCTACCATTGCCATTATTTGCATGTGGACGACCTGATGGTTGCTGTGCTGGTGGTGGCACGTAGTTTTGATTTTGATCAACATCATCCTCGTAATTGCCAGCAAAATCATCCTCCTCCGCATCAGCGGCAGGAGCCACAGAAGTAGCAACAGCAGCACCAACAGTTTGGCCAGGTGCAAGAGGGAGACGGCTCGCTCGGCGGAGGGCTGTTTCACGATGTGTAGGTAGTCGTCGTTGTTGTTGTTGTAGAGGTGCGTTAGGTGCAGCCGGTGGTGCTGGTGGAAGACGCGCGAGCAATTCATTAAACCTGTTATCGAGCTTTGTTTCGAACGTCTTCTCCATGTCATCTATCTTCTGCATGGCCTCTTCAAATCTGTTTAGCACATCCTGCACCTGTCCATTCATCATTTGCTGAAATTTATCATGCAACTCCTGATTCGTCATGTTCTCCCAGTCAGTCTCGTCGGCTTGTGATCCTGCCATGGTTAGCAACAATAGAAAACACACAAGAATATGATCCTACAGAATACTAACAAGAGGTGGTGGTGGAGGGTGTCACAAATCCGTCAAGCAAATCTCAAATTCTTACCAGTTCTTACCCAGCAGCAGGCGGTGATCGGCAACCGTTGTAGTCAAAACTCTCAAAAGCTTGGATAGAGCGATTGCCAGGGAGAGTCAAACGCACGACGTAGAGGTATGTGGAGCTGGGAAGGCTTATAGTATCGTAGCAAAAAGGGTCAACAATAATCAATTCAGAGATGCAAAGTTGAATAAACGCTCAACGACGGTACTGTGCTGGTCCTAGGCTAGACCGTGCTAGAGACGCGAGCCTAGAACACTAACAAAATCACGGCGCTGCACGTAAATAAGGGAAAAGCACACTCTGGAACTCTCTCTTTTTTCGCTTTCTTTTGCGCTCCTCTTTTTTTTTGCGAAAAATTACTATAATGGCGAGTGTCTCAAAACTCTTCCCTCGTCAAACTGATAGGATGGGCATGAAAAAAAAAATTCACTTTTTTTTTCGGAAATCAGGGCAGCGACGACGAAAAAGTGCGACAAAAAATCACTATGATGGCACGTGGCTCAAAAGACTCAAAAAAGCCTAAAAATAGGATAGGGAAAAAATATTTTTGCCCGTGAAAATCTTGGCCTAAAAACTGCCCGGGGGTCTCCAGACTCTTTTTTTTTTCGAGACCTACGCAGGCAAGGAAACACGAATCGGAATTGAGATTGATCTCAAGAACAAACTAATATGAGAAGAACTCGGATTGGTGGTGGATATATGGTTACAGATTGGTGGTGGTATATGGATACGGATTGGTGGTGGTATAAGGATACGGATTCAGAACGGTGGCGGATAAGCAATGGTGGTAGATGGGCGATGATGATGGTGCGGCGGCGGCGTGACAACTTATGACCAGAACTCGAAACTCTAAAAGACTAGACTCTAAGACCAGCAACTTGACACGACGATGCAACCGCAAATTCAACAAAGCAAAAACCCTAAAAAGATTATGCAAAGGCTCAGATTGGTTCGGATATGATGAACTAACCATAATATTTTTTTTGTGGCTTTTTCGTGGACTGTAGGTATGAAGAACAGACTCGATCTAATCTACGAAAAACTGTAAAAATCTCACCGAGCAACCTGGAAATCTGATACCACTTGATAGAGGCAAAGGTGTCCCGATGTTTCGATGAGATGGTGGCTATCGTTTTCTGTGGGAGTCGACCTTGACGATCCGACTACGAACGTGCGAGACGTCGCGCCTTAGCAATCGCTAAACCAACTTCCGAGGGGTTATTGACCACGCCAGAGCACGATCAACCTGACCACGAGGGCCTGTTTCCTGCGAGCAAACGTAGAACAAGCAAGAAACTGAGATTGCAATCTGGATATTGCGAATATAAGATGAAAGCTTTATTGATCAAGGTGGGGTTCTGTGACGTCTTGGTCTGGTCGTTGGACACAAACGAAGTACGCGAAGTTGCAGCTATGGCGAACTTTTAATCTAAACAAAACCCAAAGTCTAAACGACGCCCTAAGGGCTGTATATATGGAGGAAGAGAGGGGAATTTCGTGGCCCTTGAGGGTGGGCTCCGAAACCAACCCTAACTCTTGTTTCCCCACACTTACGGACTCTAAAAATAGCCTATACTTAAGTATTTCGAAATTACATGGGCCTGGCCCATTAATAAGGTGACGCAGCACCTAGAATAGCCTATGGACGAATATTATGAAGTGGCATCTTGTATATTTCGTCCATGGCTTCATGCACTCCTTATGGCGGCTTCAAAGTCCTGAAATCATCACTTGTAACTCCGTTCTTGATCCCCTTGCGCATGCCATCAACTCCATGCGTGTTCTTTCTCCAATGTTCATCCTTCTCCAAGCTAGGCCCTTCATTTGTAAGCAAAACAAATGTATCCAATTTAGGCAGCATCATAATCTCATGAACATTAGAATCATTACCAAGAAACGAAAGTACCTGGTAATTTAATTGGCGTGCGCGAGCTCTAGTAATTGGTCCAGTATATGTAACAGTAGGGGCTGTGGGTGTAACAATGGTATTGATGTCCTCATCAGCTAGTCAACACATAGATCACAAAAATACATGGCAAGCACCCCTGTAAATATGGCATGACATAGTTCAAAACAGATGTAGACCTCATGCCCATATGATGCACACATCAAATGTGACAAAAATGACAAATCATCATAATCTGCTAAGTAACAGGAGTAAACATTTTATAGCACTCTTGAATAAATGATTTGGGCATCAAGATGAACTCAAACAAGCATGCCACAATGTAATAAAATGAAGAGCATCTCACAATGAAAATTTTGATATATCGTGCGCATGAAACGAAGCTACGGTAATGGAGTTATGGCATGATGAACAAGGGCATAGAAAGTTAGAGGGAAAAGATGGTGGAAAATCGACCTCCGAATTCTGGATCTAGGGTTTGTCGGCGGCTTCCCGAGGTTCGCCGGATCTTCACCGGAAATGCTGGGGCAGCGGGCGGAGTAGGAGGGGGAGGCACTACGGCGAGGGGGAGCACCGGATCTGGCCCTGCCCGGCCGGATCCGGACGCGGCTGCGGACGGGGAGGCGGGGCGACGACGGTCGACGCCGGGACGAGCTCCGACCGGTGAGGGGAGGAGCGGGGCGGCAGGCGGTGCAGGGAGCGTCATCGGTGGGCAAAGGCGGCGGTGCGGGGCGGTGGCGCTCGGCGGCGGAAGGCGTGGGGTGGCGCGGCCCGGCGTGGCCCGGTTCGGCCCGGGGCGGGCCGAATCTGGGCCCCGGGCGACCGGCGGCGATGTGGGCACGGGGTTCGCCACGTGGCTGCGCGTGTTGGACGAGGGGACAGCGGCGGACGTGTCCGGCGCCGGGCGGACGTGTCCGGCGCGCGGAGGAAGGGGGAGACTAGGGTTTTGCCCGAAATTTCGAAGGAGAATCTCTTTTTATAGGTAGAGGGAGTTTGGAGTGTCCAAATGGAGTGTAGTTTTCGCCCACACGATCGTGAACCGACGACGGAGGACATGGGAGTGGTTTGGATGGGTTATTGGGCCGTTTTGGAGGGGTGTTGTGCTGCAATACACAAGAGGCCTTCGCGGATACGTGGTTAACCGCTGGTGCATCAAACGGACTCCAGATGACACGAAATTTGACAGGCGGTCTACTGGTGGTGTAGCAAGGCCACTTGGCAAATCTCGGTCCATTCCGAGAACGTTTAACACCCGCTCATGAAAAGAGACAAAAGGGGTACGCAGGTGCATGTAGGATTGTCGGATTGCAAAACGGACAACGGGGAAAATGCTCGGATGCATGAGACAAACAAGTATGCAAATGAGATGCACATGATGACATGATATGAAATGCATGACATGAAAAAAATGAAAACGAAAACAAAAACCCAACCACGAAGGGAAATCTCATAACTTAAAGCCGAAAATGGCAGAGCCGGAGTTACAAATATGGCAAGTTACATCCGGGGTGTTACAATCAACTTAACCACGAAGGTCTATTTCCTGCAGGCAAACAAAGAACAAGCAAGAAACTAAGATTGCAATCTGGATATTGCGAATATAAGAGGAAAGCTTTATTGATCAAAGGTGGGGTTCTGTGACGCCTTTGTCTGGTCGTTGAACATAAACAAAGTACGCGAACTTGCATCTATGGCGAACCTTAATCTAAACAAAACCCAAAGTCTAAACGACGCCCTAAGGGCTGTATATATGGAGGAAGAGGGGGGGGGGGATTTCGTGGCCCTTGGAGGAGGGGTCCGAAACCAACCCTAACTCCTGTTTCCCCACACATACAGACTCTAAAAACAGCTTATACTTAAATATTTCGAAAATACATGGGCCTGGCCCAATAATAAGGTGACGTAGCACCTAGAATAGCCTCTGGACGAAGTTTATGAAGTAGCATCTTGTATATTTCGTCCAAGGCTTCATGCACTCCTTATGGCGGCTTCAAAGTCCTGAAATCATCACTTGTAACTCCATTCTTGATCCCCTTGCGCATGCCATCATCTCCATGCTTGGTCTTGCTCCAGTGTTCATCCCTCTTATCCATGCCAGGCCCTTCATTTGTAAGCAAAACAAATGTATCCAATTTAGGCAGCATCATATTCTCATGAACATTAGTATCATTACCAAGAAACGAAAGTACCTGGTAATTTAATTGGCGTGCGCGAGCTCTAGTAATTGGTCCAGTATGTATAGCAGCAGGGGCTGTGGGTGTAACAATGGTATTGATGTCCTCATCAATGGGAGAAGATAGCGAAAAGAAAATCTGAGCCAAACAGGAAAATCGGAACAACACAGTCATAACACATACTAACATGTCTTTCGCCTCTTAAAGACATGTGACTTCTCTCCTCTTTAATACCAAGCATTAGGGGTCTCTCTCCCTTTGGTGTGATTAAGCACTCTCCCCCTTTGATGTGATTAAGCTTTGATGTGATCTCTCTACCCCTTTGACATCAATTTCCAAGAAGGGTCTTCTGGAATGTGAGTCAAAAAGGTTTTGGTCCTTGAGTCACAAAACGTAGCAGCATATAGAATGTGATGCAGTTCGAGGACAATAATCATTGAGTGGAGCTGGAAAAAATATGCAGGATACAAATGGCAAAGTGTCTTCTCAGCATTGAAATCAGTAACACCGAGTTTGACACAGAGAGAGAACAATTGCCATATCATCTCACTAGGCAAATAAGATCTCACAAAGATTTGCAAGGAATTAATTAAAGGATTTGCAATGAATTGGATGCAGGGAATGTAGAACATAGCCGAGAAAATAAAGAAATCTAGATGAAGTTTTTGTTTTTTTTGTTTTTAAAAGGGAAACAAACATGCAAAAGACACATGCAAGGACATGGAAAACACAAGAGAACGTCATCTAGAATTGGTCGGCGACAGAGTCACCTATGTTAGAGTATATTGACTGAGGAGTCAAGTGAGAACACTTGATCGTAGGTCATACTCATCGTTTAAGCTCAAAATGGGGTTACCATTTTTCGTTTAAGCATTCTGATGTATTCTCATCTTGTTGAGTTGCCTTGACCCATGACTTGGGGTAAAGCTTCTCTAAGATGGAATAACATACCTTGGGTGGTGGTGTTGAACTTGATCATGTAGTTGAACTTGGGTAGGATGCTCAAGGTTGATGTAGCTCATCAATGAGTTGGGAGCACCGCTTGTAGTTTGAGTTCATCTTCCTACATGGGTTGATCTTGCAACGAAGAGCACTTGTGTATCCAAAATGACAATCGTGAGGTTTGATATCAAGTGAAATTTGATATAAAGAAATTGTCAAAGGATATGTTGAAAGGTTTCATGCTTCCTTGTCTTCAACCACCAAATTCGTAGAGACATGGTGATGTAGAGATTGCTCAAGATGTGAGTGAGTTGCAATCTCATGAATTCGAGCTCATCCAAGTACCTACAAGGGTTAGATAGCATGCAAGGGTACAAGTATATCCAAGACATATGATCATCATCATAAAAGAAATATCAAGGATTAGTCAAAGGCTCATGCCTTGCATGTATCCAAATGGAGTTTCTACTCCAAGTTCAAAGCATCAATGATGTTCAATTTACCTCTCAAACGGCAAAATACTTTCTCATCAAGCAGTTTGGTGAATATATCCGCCAATTGCTTATCGGTACAAACATGCTTAAGATCAATGTCCCCCTTGGCAACATGATCTCGAATGAAATGATGACGAACTTCAATATGCTTAGTTTGAGAATGTTGCACGGGATTCTGAGCAATCTTAATAGCACTTTCATTGTCACAAAGCAATGGAACATGTTTCACATAGATGCCATAATCTTTAAGAGTTTGGGTCATCCAAAGTAATTGAGCACAACATGAACCGGCAACAATGTATTCCGCTTCGGTGGTGGATAAGGATACCGAGTTTTGTTTCTTGGAGGACCAAGACATAAGAGATCTACCAAGAAATTGACACATACCCGAAGTGGACTTTCTATCAACCCGATCTCCGGCATAGTCCGAGTGGTAATAGCCAACAAGATCAAAAGAAGACCTCTTAGGATACCTAATTGAAAAATTTGGTGTATGGATTAAGTATCTCACTATCCTTTTCATAGCCTTAAGATGACATTCTTTGGGGGCTGCTTAATATTGTGCACACATGCACACACTTAGCATTATCGGGACGGGAGGCACATAGATATAACAATGAACCAATCATAGAGCGATAAACCTTTTGGTCAACCGGTTTGCCATCCTTAGTCAAGTCAAGATGTCCACTAGTAGGCACGGGTGTATTCATACCTTTGCATTCTTGCATGTTGAACTTCTTGAATAAGTCCTTGGTATACTTTGTTTGGGAAACAAATGTACCCTCCTTAGTTTTCTTGATTTGCAAACCAAGAAAGAACTTGAGTTCACTCATCATAGACATCGGAAACTTCTTCGACATTAGCTTTCCAAACTTTTCACTAAAATGAGGGTTAGTCGAACCAAATATGATATCATCAACATAAATTTGGCACACAAATAATTTTCCATTAACCCTTTTAGTAAAAAGACTAGAATCAATTTTTCCAATCTCAAAGCCTTTTTCAGTAAGGAACTTGGTCAAGCATTTATACCACGCTCTAAGAGCTTGTTTAAGACCATAAAGAGCTTTGTGAAGTTTGTAAACATGGTCCTGTTTCTTAGGACTGACAAAGCCGGGAGGTTGTTTAACATAAACTTCCTCTTCAATTTCACCATTTAGAAAGGCAATTTTAATGTCCATTTGGTACAAGGTAATATCATGGTGATTAGCATAGGCAAGTAAGATGCAGATGGACTCAAGTATAGCAACGGGGGCATATGTATCACCATAGTCCATACCTTCGACTTGTGTGTAGCCTTGGGCAACGAGACGTGCTTTCTTGCGAACGACTTGTCCATATTCGTCTTGCTTGTTGCGAAACACCCATTTGGTACCGATGATGTTGTGGTTGTTGTCGGTCTTCTCAACCAATGTCCACACTTGGTTCGTCTCAAAGTTGTGTAGCTCTTCATGCATGGCATTTATCTAATCTGGATCTTCCAATGCTTCTTCAACATTCATAGGTTCAATGCTATAGATTAATGAATAATGTTCACAGAAATTTGCCAAACAAGTTTTAGAGCGAGTGATTCTCCTGGTTTGGATATCATTAAAGATTTGCTCGACGGGATGGTCTCTTCTCACTCTTTCTCTAACTCACGAGATCTTTTGTTTGGGTCAGGGTGGAACATCTTCTTCATCATCTAGTTCTTCCTCTTGGCCTTCTTCGTTGTTGACATTGTCGTTCTCTTATAGAGGTGGAGAAGGAGTTTGATGAGGTTCATCTTGGTGTACTTCCTCATTTTCTTCATCTTGGCGTGTCCCACTCGTGGATGCCTTCGTGTCCACTCTTGTTCACCTTGTCATGAGGTAGAGGCCTCCACTTGGACAGACGAGGTACTCTCCTTCACCTTCGTTGGCCGAATCTTTCCAATAGACAAGTCTTGGATTGCTTCCGAAGGGTCCTTGTCTCCTACATCAATTGGAAATTACTCTATTTGTGAGCCGTTAGATTCATCAAACTTCACATCTACCGTCTCTTCAACCTTTCGGGTGAAATTGTTGTAGACATAGTAAGTGTGAGAGTTTGAGCCATAACCAAGTAGGAAACCCTCATGAGATTTATTAGCAAATTTAGAATGACGATGCTTATCAAGAATATAGCACTTTGAGCCGAATACTCGAAAGTATCCAACTTGGGGTTTGTTACCGGTGAGAAGCTGGTATGCCTCTTTCCGAGTAGCTTGTGAAGATACAAGCGATTTGTTGCATCACAAGCTGTCTCAACCGCTTCCGCCCAAAAGTGTTTGGGCGTCTTGTACTCATCAAGCATCGATCTCGCCATCTCAATAAGAGTCCGGTTCTTTCTCTCAACAACTCCATTTTTTTGAGGTGTGTACGTAGCCGAGAACTCGTGTGAAATCCCTTCTTCGTCAAGAAAGGTATCCACATTTGCATTCTTGAACTCCGTTCCGTTGTCGCTGCAAACCTTCTTGATCTTCACTTCAAATTGATTTTTGGCCTTCCTACCGAAGTTCTTGAAGATCTTTTGGACCTGCGATTTATCACCAAGAAAGAACACCCACGTTAATCTTGAAAAATCATCGACTATGACTAGACCAAATGAGTTTTCACCGAGACTTTTATAGGCATTGGGACCGAAGAGATCCATATGAAGTAGCTCGAGCGGTCTTCTCGTGGTCATGATGTTCTTCACGGGGTGACTTCCTCCAACTTGTTTTCCTGCTTGACAAGCACTGCACAATCTATCCTTGTCAAATATAACATCTTTCACTCCAAGGATATGATCACCTTTAATAAGCTTATCAAGATTTCGCATGCCCACATAACCTAACCTTCTATGCCACAACCAACCTTTAGACGATTTATCAATTAAGAAGGTTCTAGGTTGAGCCTTTTAGTGAAATCAACAACGTATAGGTCACCTCTACGTATACCGGTAAAGACCATTTAATGATTATCACTATGAAACACTTGGCAATCTACTTCAGTAAATAGGACATTAAAACCAAAGTCAGCAAGTCTAGATACAGAAAGTAAATTATAGCCAAGGGATTCAACGAGCATAACATTTTGTATGGATCTATCATGTGAGATGGCCACCTTACCAAGGCCAACCACCTTACCCTTTGAGTTGTCACCAAAAGCGACATACTTTCGAGGGTCGTCATTTTCAGCAAGCTCACAAAACATATCCTTCTCTCCGGTCATGTGATCGGTACATCCACTATCAAGAACCCATTCGTTTCCTCTAGCCATGTAGCCGCGAAGATTAGCCATAAGACCAAAATGACTCATAGACTCATCGAGATCAAAGTCACTATCATCATCCTCATCATAGTATCCATGTTCAACATCATCTTGTGATTGATAAATTCCTAGAGAGAGTGATTCATTAGATAAATGATCATCACAATGTTCAACTTTATGAATTCCTATAGCTTCGGAGATTATATTGCTAATGATTCCAACATCTCCTTTGGCACGCATGAGATTGCTAAGCTCAAATAAACAATCAAAAAACTTAGGATCATTGGAATTAATCTTACTCAAGGCAATAGACATATGAAGAATCTCATCTATGTTTTGCAAGGAATAGTTTGGAAATCGTTCCTCAAGAAATCTCCATATAGTGTAGGAACAATCAAGAGTAGGCAAGCAACCGACCAAATTTCTTGGCAAACCTCTAGTAATAAGATTGACAGTTCTAAGGTTGCGGATCATGTCAATAGACTCATCAAGGGTAGGATGCAAAGGATCAACATGGGGTGCACAAGGGTTAGTGATGTACTTGTTCAAATGATATTCATTGAAAATCTCAAGGATCTCATTTTCCCCCTCATGAAAGAACTCTCCATCAAGTATAGGCACTCTACGTCTAAGACTCCCCAACGTAGACTCATCCATCTTCCTCCAATGGTGATTAAACCAAAGCAATGGAGACCAATGCTCTGATACCAATTATAGGACCCAGACAAGGTGTCTAGAGGGGGGTGGTAGACCCTGAATAAAGAAAAGTAGCTGTTTTTTGATTCTTCAAGTTAAGGTGGAGTTTTAGCACAAGTTTAAACATTCATAATACATTTCAAGCAAGCATGGCAAGAGTATATGACTAGCGGAAAGTAAAGCATGCAACTTGCAAGAAAGTAAAGGGATGGGTTTGGAGTGTGCAAACGCAATTGGAGACACGGAGGTTTTTGGCGTGGTTCCAATAGGTGGTGCTATCGTACATCCACGTTGATGGAGACTTCAACCCACGAAGGGTAATGATTGCGCGAGTCCACGAAGGGCTCCACCCATGAAGGGTCCATGAAGAAGCAACCTTGTCTATCCCACCATGGCCATCACCCACGAAGGACTTGCCTCAGTTGGGTAGATCTTCACGAAGTAGGCGATCTCCTTGCCCTTACAAACTCCTTGGTTCAACTCCACAATCTTGACGGAGGCTCCCAAGTGACACCTAACCAATCTAGGAGACACCACTCTCCAAAAGGTAATAAATGGTGTGTTAATGATGAACTCCTTGCTCTTGTACTTCAAATGATAGTCTCCCCAACAGCCAACTCTCTCTCACAGATTTGGATTTGGTGGAAGGATGATTTGAGTGGAAAGCAACTTGGGGAAGGCTAGAGATCAAGATTCTTGTGGTTTGAATGGAATATCTTGGTCTCAACACATGAGTAGGTGGTTCTGTCTCAGAAAATGAATGTTGGAAGTGTAGGCACGTTCTGCTGGCTCTCTCCACTAATGGAGGATGGGTGAAGGGGTATATATAGCCTCCACACATAATCTAGCCGTTACACACAATTCACCAAACTCGGTGGGACCGAATCATGAAACTCGGTCAGATCGATTTAGTTCAAAATGTGAACGTTTGGATTTTCGGTGGGACCGATATGATTTGGGACCACTGTGCTAGGGTTAGGGTAAAACCTCAACTCGGTTTAACCGATTAAACAAACTCAGTGGGACCAATTTTGGTGGGACTGATTGCATATCTCGGTGAGACCAAAATGATTGCAATAGGCAATAGAGAGTTTGCAAGCCCATCTCGGTGAGACCGAGATCCCATCGGTGAGACCAAATTGATTAGGGTTTCTGGTAGTGGTTATGTCAAGTGAACTCGGTGGCGCCGGATAGACCAATTGGTGGGGCCGAGTTTGACTTTAGGTTTAGGACCAATGTCGAAATGAGAAAGTGGTTCAGGGCTTTGGAGCATATCACTAAGCACTTTGAGCAAGCAAGCCATTAAGCAACACCTCATCCCCTTTCAATAATATTGGATTTCACATGGACTCAATGTGATCTTGGATCACTAAAAAGAAAATGTAGAGTCTTGAGATTTTGCCAATCCCCGTCCTTAGCTTCTTCAAGGGGTTTCACATCTTCTTGTCCATGCCACACCTTTGTTGAACTTTCTGAAAATACTAGATAAAAGTATTAGTCCAACAAGAGATATGTTGACATTAATTATGAAAATTACCAAGGGAGCACTTGTGCTTTCACGAGGGAATGAACATATTGCATGAAGGTGCGGCTCGTGAATTGGGTGCCGTTGTAAGTGATGATCTGGGCGGGGACCCCGAAGGGGCACACCAATCCTTTCAAGAACTTGATAGTTGACTAAGCATTCATCTTCCTCATGGCTTCTACTTTCGGCCACTTTGTAAACTTGTCGATTGCAACGAACAAGAATTCAAAGCCCCCGACAGCTCGGGGAAAGGGCCGAGGATATCGAGCCCCTAGACCAAAAACGGCCATGACAAAGGGATTTGTATGAAGAGCTTGGGCAGGCAAATGGATGTTCTTGTAATGGAACTGACAGGCTTCACATTTGGTGACTAGCTCGACCACATCTTGGAGGGCTGTGGGCCAATAAAACCCTTGTCGGAATGCTTTCCCAACCAAAGCCCATGATCCAATGTTGGGGCCGCACAAGCCTTTGTGTATTTCCGCCAGCAGTTCCTTTCCTTCTTCCCGGAAAATGCACTTCAATTTCACACCGCTGGGCCTTCTTCTGTATAGTGTGTCATCGATGAAATGATACATACTGGCCCCCCGGACTACTCTTTCAGCTTCTTCTTACTCTTCGGGAAGTTCTCCGGTTTGGAGGAAATGAACTATGTGCCTTGCCCAAGTTGGAGCCTGGGACTCGACAACAAGGACTAGCGGCACCTCCTCCTTTTTGGGAGCAGACCCCTCGACCATGAGGACCGGTGGTCTAGTGGGAGGGGGAGAGTCAGCAGATGAAGGGGAGTTGTTCCCGTCAAGCTCTCTCTCGGGAGCCCTGGGAGAGGCTTGCCGGAGTCTTGTTTCCTCCTCTTCCGGGCCATTGTTGCCGGGGATACGGAGGGTTGTGTAAGGCGGAGAACAAAAGTTCCTGGTTCCACAGGAAGCTTCTACGCATTGCACTTTGACACATATCAACAATGTTGTTTTCCGCATGGGGTACTTGCTCTATTTGCAATCCGTCAAAGCGCAGTCCTCTCACTTCCTCAACGTATGCGTCCATCAATGGACTTTGGTAATCCTTGTTGACTTGTCTCACCATAAGTTGTGAATCTCCTCGGACGACCAGCTTCTTGATCCCCAGTTATGTTGCAATCCTGAGCCCGGCAAGGAGCGCCTCATACTATGCAGTATTGTTGGTCGCCTCTTCCCGAAAAACTGCATCTGGACAACGTACTTCAGGCGCTCTCTAGTGGGAGCAACAAGAAGCACGCCAACCCCCGCACCTTGTAGGGAGAAGGCACCATCAACATACATGATCCATTCTTGGGGTGCTTCCTTGCCGGGAATAACTGTCTCTAGTACCTCTTCATCAGGGGTTGGCGTCCATTCTGCAATAAACTCGGCCAATGCCCTGCTCTGAATTGTTGATGTGCTTTCAAACATCAGACCAAAGATGGATAACTCCAATGCCCACTCCACTATTCTGCCAGTAGCCTCAGGATTTCAGAGGATATTTTGCAAAGGGAAGTGGGTGACAACCGTGATCTCATGGGCTTGGAAGTAGTGGCGCAGTTTCCTTGAGGCCCTGACAAGGCCAAAAATCAACTTTTGCACACCAGAGTACCTGGATCTAGCCCCCTGCAATAGGGAGCTGACGAAGTACACTGGGTGCTACACAACTTTCTTCCTTGCTGCGTCCTTGGGGTTGCCTCAGCTGCCGTGCTCTCCTTTGTCTTGGTCGACGTCTGGCCTTCCTGCGATGTGCCCATTCTTTTCCCCGGAAGGTACACTGGATGAGGCTGTTGCCCCTTCCACTTCCCGCTGCGCCACTAGTGCTGCAATAACCACTTCATTAGTTACCGCTGGATATAGCAGCAACGGCTCTTCTGGTTTGGGAGCAACCAAAGTGGGCACAGAAGACAAGTAGAGCTTCAAATCCTGCAATGTTGCGTCTTCTTCCGGAGTCCACTTCATGGGCCCTGCCTTCTTCAAGATTTTGAAGAACGACAAGGTGTGCTCGGCAGACTAGGAGATGAATCTACTGAGCACAGCAACGCATCCTGTTAAAGGCCTCACATCCTTAACTATTATGTGTTAGTGTTAGATTTAGTGCATGGGTTTTAGATGAAAAAAGATGAAAAAAGAAGAAGAAGAAAAGAAAAAAAGAAGTAGAAGAAAAAAGAATATGTAGAAGAAAAGAAGAAGAAGAAGAAGAAGAAGAAGAAGAAGAAGAAGAAGAAGAAGAAAAGAAGTAGAAGAAGTAGAAGTAGAAGAAGTAGAAGAAGAAGAAAAGAAGAAAAGAAAAGAAGTAGAAAAAAGATGAAAAAAGAAGAAGAAGAAGAAGAAGAAGAAGAAGAAGAAGAAGAAGAAAAGAAGTAGAAGAAGAAGAAAGGAAGAAAAGAAAAGAAGTAGAAAAAAGATGAAAAAAGAAGAAGAAGAAAAGAAGTAGAAGAAGTAGAAGAAGAAGAAAGGAACAAATGAAAAGAAGTAAAAGAAGTAGAAAAAAGATGAAAGAAGAAGAAGAAGAAGAAGAAAGGAAAGAAGAAGAAGAAGAGAAAGAAAGAAGAAGAAGAAGGATAGAAGGAAACACCCCGACCCCCTGACCCCGACACCACGACCCCCTGACCCCCCTGACCCTGACACCCCGACCCCGACACCACATCCCGACACCCCGACCCCCTGACCCCAACACCCCGACCCCGACACCACACCCCGACACCCTGACCCCCTAACCCCCTGACCCCGACACCCCGACTCCGACACCACACCCCAACACCCCGACCCCGACACGACACCCCGACCCCCTGACCCCGACACCCCGACCCGACACCACACCCCGACACCCCGACCCCGACACCACACCCCGACCCCCTGACCCCGGCACCCCGACCCCGACCCCGACACCACACCCCGACCCCCCGACCCCGAAACAGCACCCCGACGCCGACACGACACCCCGACACCGACATGACACCCCGACCCCCGACACCTCCCGAAAAGGTGCTCTTTGGCCTTCCAGAGGCCGATGAGGTCATATATTTGTGAATTATGAGTTAGGTCATATATTTTTCGATTTTGTTATGAAAAACATCATATATAATTGTGTTGATCGGGTAGATTTAAATGTGCAGTTGTGTCATCGCTGCGAGGTTTGGTGTTCGACGACCTCGCCGTGCGTTTGACGAGCTCTGCCCCTTCGTTCATGGGTGAGCACAAATGACATGTCCTCCTCCCCCATTAATTATTTGCTCTGTTCCGACGTTCGTGCCGATGAAACTTGATAGCTAGCTATATATGTGTCTTGAATCATCAGTATGCGTAACCAATATGTGTCTCCCGTTCGAAAGCGTTATAGTTATAAATATGCATGCATTTGCATATTTATAACCTTGATTCTTTCGAATTGTCCAACGCTATCCATGGACAGCCCGAGTATGTGTAGATTGGGTTCGTTTTCCCATATGCTTTGCTCCGGATCCGACACATAAATTTCATCGGTGACTCCCCTGTTGTTCTCCGGGTACACATCCTCTCTGTTTATTTTAGAGACGTCTATCAGGAGAACAACGGGGAGGTGCTGCCGAAATTTTGCGTCGGATCCGGAGCATAGCATGGGAAAATGAACCCAATCTACACATACTCGGGTGGGATTAGGACCTATCATTACCTATTAGAGTATAGGTTACATGGACGTAATAAAATTGACAAAGTAGATCAACTAATCAATATATACATGGTGAATTGTATATATATTTGTTGTGTGTCCAGTAGCTCTGAAAGTCAAGATGAGTGATCGTGCATGGATGTATACCGGTCACACTGGTCAAAACAAATGGACCATTGAATGGTTCACAAAAACCAAGGGGTTTGTGCAAGCTGCCTTTGCAAATGGCCAGAGGAAAACCTAGTGCCCCTGTTTCCGGTGCGGCAATTGGGAAAAGAGGACAGAGGCTGAAATGGGCAAACACCTGCAGAAGAGTGGTTTTATGCCCGATTATACGGTGTGGACATATCATGGTGAGTCTGCCCAACGTGACCGAGCTGAGGTGGATCGTCGTCGCACCGACGAGCATGGTACCGGGATGGAAAACATGGTGCAAGACTATGATGATGCTCGGGATTCGGACGAGGAGATGGAGGAATCTGCAAAGGCCTTTAGTGAAATGTTGGAGTCTTCAAAACATCCGCTCCACGAGCACACTGAGCTTTGTCAGTTGGATGCCATCTCACAAGTAATGGCTCTGAAGGCTAAGTTCAACTTGGGCAGAGAATTCTACGACGCAATGATGACAGTATTTGGACACTTTCTACCCAAAGGCCATGTAATGCCTGCAAACCTGTACCAGTCGGACAAAATCCTCCAAGCACTGAAGATGCCCTATGAGAAGATACATGCCTGTGAGAAAGGATGTGGCTTATTTAGGCTTGACTATGCGGACTTGAACTATTGTCCCATTTGCAAGTCTTCCAGGTATGTTGTGGTAGAGAACGGTATGGGTGAGAAGACACAGACCAAAATCCCCGTTAGTGTTCTTCGGTATATGCCAATCGTACCAAGACTTCAACGTCGTTTCATGGTCGAAGAGACGGCCAGACAGATGACATGGCACAAAACAGGCAAGAGAACCGAACTAGATACAGATGGGAATCTGATGATGCTACACACATCGGATGGTGTTGCGTGGAAAAAGTTTGATGAATTACATGTTGACAAAGCGGCAGATCCGAGGCATCCTCGAGTCGGCATCAGCACGGATGGGTTTAGTGAGTTTGGTATGATGGCAGCCCAATACAGTTGTTGGCCCGTATTTGTATTTCCACTCAATCTCCCCCAGACAGATTATGCAAAGAAAGAACATTTTCCTGACGTTGATAATTCCAGGGCCCAACTATCCGGGGAAAAATATGAATGTGTACATGCAGCCGCTTAAGGACGAATTGCAAGAAGCCTGGGATAATGGGTTCAAGACATACGACGCCTATAGCAAACGGAACTTCATAATGCATGTCTGGTACATGTACTCGACGCATGACTTGCCGGCGTATGTGCTATTCGTTGGCTGGTGTGTGCATGGAAGGTTCCCGTGCCCCACATGCAAGGGAGCTCTTGAGTTTCGTTGGCTTCAGGCCGGTCGCAAGTTTTCTTGCTTTGACATGCATAGACAGTTCCTGGATCGTCGCCATAAGTTCAGGAAAGACAAGAAGAACTTCATTAGAGGTAGAGTTGTCAAAAACTCTGCACCACCTGCGTTGACAGGCCAACAGTCCCTGGATTACTTAAACGCTCTCAAGCCAGATCCAGAGCGTCCAGGGTACTTCAAGGGGTATAATTCTAAGCACGCCTGGACTCACAAGACATGCTTATGGGACCTGCCTTACTTCAAAGACCTCCTTTGCCCACACAACATCGACGTGATGCACACTGAGAAGAATATCGCCGAGGCACTTTTTGGTACATTGTTCGGCATAGATGGGAAGTCAAAGGATAATACTAAGGGTAGAGTCGATCTAGAGGCGCTATGTGATAGGCCGTTACAAAACATGAAAGAACCGAAAGGAAAGCAGAACTGGACGAAGCCAAAAGCATGGTTCAATCTTGGAAGGCCAGCTATGAGGGAAATTATCCTGTGGGTGAAAATGCAGTTGATGTTCCCCGATGGGTATGCAACGAATCTAAAGAGGGGGGCGAGTCTTGATAAATTGAAGATATTTGGTCTCAAGAGTCATGATTGGCACATATGGATTGAGCGGGTAATGCCGGTGATGTTGCGTGGCTTCATCCCCGAGGATGAATGGCTAGTACTAGCAGAACTCAGCTATTTCTTCCATGTTCTTTGTGCGAAAGAACTATCTCCTGGCATGCTAGAAGAAATGGAAGAGTTGGCACCGGAGTGGATCTGCTAGTTAGAGAAGATCTTTCCACCGGGCTTCTTTAATCCAATGTAGCATTTGATTTTGCATCTCCCGACCGAGGCAAGATTGGGGGGGGGGCGTGCAAAATCGTTGGTGCTACCCAACTGAGAGGATGAAGAAGACACTTCAAGAAAAATGTAAAAATAAACGTAGAATTGAAGCATCGATGGATGAGGCATTCATCACTGAGGAGGTGGCAAACTTCGTGACAGCACACTACGAAGCCAAAAATCGTCATTTGCATAATCCGAAGCCTCGGTACAATGCTGACGACCGTAAAAAGGGTGGATCCAACCTCAGCCTATTCAAAGGGAATCTCGCACCAGCCAGTGTTTCAAATCCAGTATCATTGGATAACAAAGAATGGCGGACCATTTCGTTGCATATCTTCAACAACCTGATAGAAGTGCGGCCGTACATCGAGTAAGTTCTCGGTACATTGTTTCGCAACTTCTATTTCCTTTGAACTGCTCTTATTCCTGGATATTTCATACAGTCGATACGTCGCCATATTCTCGTATGGATCGGTGATCCAAAAGGATTCCGTCGAAGAGTATGAGCTTCTCGCAAAGCAAGGAGGCGGCTATCCTGGTTTCATCTCTTGGTTCAAACAAACGGTAATTTCTATTACACAATTTCATTTCATTCGCTAATTCATGCGTAATGCAACAATCCTTTCGTATTAAACTTGTAGGCTAATTTAAAGTCTATGGATGCCGAATTGAGACAAGTCGCTAATGGTTTTGACTATAAGGTCCGTTCATTTGACAAATACGACATCAACGGGTATCGCTTTCGTACCTATGGCAAAGAGCTATCTATGGCCGACCGAAAGTCTACAAATTGTTGTGTATCTGCTATCGGCGAAGGAGGTACCGAGTATTATGGGAGAGTTGAAGCAATTTATGAACTTCTATTCTATGGTGAAAACCCACCGAATGTCGTAGTCTTCAAATGTTATTCGTTTCAGCCGAAGGAGACTAGAAGGACTCATGAACATATAGGGCAAGTTGAAATCAACCAAAGCACCCATTTAGATGTTCCTGATGTCTATATTACGGCTCAAAAGGCGACCCATGTATTCTATCTACCGTGGGCCTGCCAAACTAATCCAAATCTGAAAGGTTGGGATGTCGTTTATGAAGTGCCACCACGTGCTAGACTATCTCCCCCAAAGGAAGAGGATTATGAACCTCACATTAACCCAAACACATATGAAGGAGAATTCTTCCAAGAGACACGTCTTTCCAAAAAGCCTTTCAAGAACCGCTATACTTCACCCTAAAATATTGAAGTAGGCAACGACAGTGAATCCGACATCACCCCAGAGGAGGAACAAGAAGAGCCGGAACAAGAAGAGGTTACTGGTGCGGATGACCTGGCAATGCTTGACCGATTACGTCAAGGTGGCCTTCCACATGTTGATGCGATGATGAGGACATGACTACCTTGGATACGACCAAAAATATTGCATACATGCATATTTGTCAGGTGATTTCTAATGCAAACTATTCAATAATCTATTTATGTTATCCAGAACAAAAATACTTCACACACTTTTGTGTTTTGTCTAGTTGCAGGTGTATGGGACATTTGTACAATACACATATGAATATAAGGGAAAAGGAGAAGTTTATGTTGTGTTCAAAAAGTCCTCTCACGTCACTTTTGGGCCAAGAGAAGATAGAGTCCAAGTCTTTCACGTTCTGGATTCAGATTCGGACTGCACAGACATACCTGACTCAAAACGCCAACAACTTTTTCATACGGACTCCGAATTGGGTGATTCTTTTTTTGTTGGAAACTAGATTTCGTGCTATTTCCAACCCAATTGGATTCACCTTCAAATTCGTTCGGAGCGTTGAGTTACGGATGAAACAATTTGACGTTGCAGCAGAATCCGAGTCAAACTACAAGCCCAAAGGTGTTGCATCACCTCCACTTGGGCCCATGAGCCTTGTACGACCTAGGGTTAGTTTTAGGCTGCCTTGGGACGTCCTCCCACCTCCTTGGCCGCCACCCCTTGCTCCTATATAAGTAGATCCATCTAGTAGCTTTTTCCTTGGGATTTGTTTAGTTAAAAGTTAGCCATTGCAACTTCGTGTACTTCGTTTGTGTCCAACGACCAGACCAAGACCGCTTACGGATCCCCACCATTATCAATACCTCATATATATTTGCAATATTCAGATTGCTTTATCATATTCTTGCTCGTTCTTCGATTGCTTGCAGGAATAGACCTTCGTGGTCAGGCTGACCGTGCTTCCGGCATCGTCAGTAACCTCAGGAGATTGGTTTAGCGATTGCTAAGGCGCAACGTCGTGCACGTTTGTAGTCAGATCGTCAAAGTCGTCTCCACCAAATCGATAGTTATCATCTCATCGAAAGATCGGGACACCCTCGCCTCTATCAAGTGCTCTAATACCACTTGATAGAGGCTAAGGTGTACCGATGTTTCGATGAGATGGTGGCTATCGTTTTCTGTGGGAGTCGACCTTGACGATCCGACTACGAACGTGCGAGACGTCGCGCCTTAGCAATCGCTAAACCAACTTCCGAGGGTTATTGACCACGCCGGAGCACGATCAACCTGACCACGAGGGTCTGTTTCCTGCGAGCAAACGAAGAACAAGCAAGAAACTGAGATTGCAATTGGGATATTGCGAATATAAGATGAAAGCTTTATTGATCAAGGTGGGGTTCTGTGACGTCTTGGTCTGGTCGCTGGACACTAGTGAAGTACGCGAAGTTGCAGCTATGGCGAACTTTTAATCTAAACAAAACCCAAAGTCTAAATGACGCCCTAAGGGCTGTATATATGGAGGAAGAGGGGGGGGGGGGAATTTCGTGGCCCTTGAGGGTGGGGTCCGAAACCAACCCTAACTCTTGTTTCCCCACACATACGGACTCTAAAAATAGCTTATACTTAAGTATTTCGAAATTACATGGGTCTGGCCCATTAATAAGGTGACGCAGCACCTAGAATAGCCTATGGACGAATATTATGAAGTGGCATCTTGTATATTTCGTCCAAGGCTTCATGCACTCCTTATGGCGGCTTCAAAGTCCTGAAATCATCACTTGTAACTCCGTTCTTGATCCCCTTGCGCATGCCATCAACTCCATGCGTGTTCTTGCTCCAATGTTCATCCTTCTCCAAGCTAGGCCCTTCATTTGTAAGCAAAACAAATGTATCCAATTTAGGCAGCATCATAATCTCATGAACATTAGAATCATTACCAAGAAACAAAAGTACCTGGTAATTTAATTGGCGTGCGCGAGCTCTAGTAATTGGTCCAGTATATGTAACAGTAGGGGCTGTGGGTGTAACAATGGTATTGATGTCCTCATCATGATGCCACTGAACCCTATGAGCCCGTCATTGATTATAGTGATGATGATGATTATGCATTTATTGATGATACTGATCGAGATTATTAGTAGTGTTAGGTATTCAATTTTTTTATTTTTGTACTTGATGATGATACACTTAAGTGATATACATATTATTATTCAGGTCGGTATTTTTTTATGTTGTACTAATTTCGTTTACTCTTTGTCATGGCAGGTGTTGAAAGATGGTGGGTGCTGGTCAGGAGCGCTCTGAGGCCCCTTCTTCGTCGGCGCGTGGTGTGAGGTCTTCCATTCCACACACACCTCTCCACTGAGCGTTGCTGGATAGTATGGCGACACCGCCGGGCCCTTCTTCGTCAACCGCGGTGCCCAGCAGGGGACGAGGTAAGAAGAAGAGAGGAGCTAGAGCACGTGGTCGCGGGAGAGGACGTATGGTGACTACTAGGGCGCCTTCCTCGCCGCCACCCCCAGCTGTTTCACCCGAGCATGTGACTGCTAGGGTGGACTCGTCCGAGGAGGAGGCTACACGGACTCCGGTCCACGAGCCTCCGGTCCACGGGCCTTTGGCCCACAAGCCTCGGGTTGACGGGCCTTCGGCCCACGAGAGTTCGGCCCACGAGACCCCAAAGGAGCACACGTCTGGATGGGGTACCTGGCCGGATCAGCCTGAGGAGCCGAGTGGCCATGCTGATGATGGCGGGGAGCCGACTGATATTGAGGAGGAGGGGGGCACCGTCTACCAGCGTGGTTGTACACAGCTCCCGTCCGTGCCGGCGACCCGCGAGCAGAGGTGGTTGATTTTCCCTGATGGGGAGAGGTAAGTGCATTTAATCTTTTTGTACCTTCTGCATTCACATTTCTTCAAATAACTAATGCGTTGGCCTTGTCATGCTGCAGGAGTTGGGACCACCATCATAGTGTCCGCCGGCCCAACTCCGTCCTTGGAGTTCTTTGTCGGCAAAACTTCCCGGGGTTTGTCACTTTGCCTGGTGAGGGTCGGCTTCCAGAGCTTGGATTGAGTTGGGAGCACTACTTGGCTGCCTCGGCCCCGCCGGGTGATATTATTGACGGTGTCTTGTGCAAGACGAGGGCAGACGTGGTGATCAGAAAGTTCTGGGTAATTTCTCCTTCACACAATTAAAAATCTTCAACTAGCTAGTTATTAAGTGTACTAATCAATATTGTCTCATTTGATTGCAGACATTCTACAGGTGTGAGGAGGGATACGATGAGGAAGCGGCAAATGTTATCGATAATGTCTGCAAGCGCCTACTACAGAACTTACGGCACGAGGCTCGGGTGCAGGCGGTTCGAGACTACTACGCCTCGTGTGGTATCAAGAAGACCAAGCCGGCGTGCCGCGAGAAGTTCTTGAGTAAGGAGGAGTAATGAAGGTAATTCTTAAGGCCTTTTACTTACTTCCTTCATTTAGTAATTCATAGCCGTAGCGCTCAAGTTTCTATTTGCTAACTTAGGCCCCTCCGAGATGGTGTGCGGATCAGATGGATTGTTGGGAGGTGTTGGTCAATGAGTGGTGCTCAAAAGAATGGCTAGTCCTCCACCACAAGGCCAATGACAAATGTGCCCAAATGGAAGGTGTGCCACACCATCAAGGCAGCTCCAACTTATATTAGTTCGGGCGGAAGTGGGTATGTGGTTTGCTTCATGATTCATGCAATTCATTCATCATGCTAGCTTTAGCCCTTTAATTACTAATTTATTTTGTTTCTCTCTTTCAGGCACGCTACAATAAGGCGGATAAGGTGCCAGAGGTGTACGACCTGTATGCCATGGCCCACACTGCCTCTTACAAGAAAGTCAAGGCATTCTCTCCGCCTGACCTTGATGATCCAAAGAACTTCACCAACATCTCCTCCCACGACAAGCTCGTGAAATATAGAGATCAAGGGAAGGTGAGGAAAGGGGAGGACTTTAACCCGAGCCAGGGTCCCATTGATATAGAGCTGCTGATGATATCTGGTGGCGGGAGGTCCCATGGCTCCATAGCCATGGGAGATGGACTTATCCATTGTCCTAGCACTCTCCCGGAGATCAAGGCACGCCAGTCGAGCTCCGCTCCTGAGATAAGGCCTCGTGAACAGCCAGTCCAACTCGCCTTCAAGGTTAGTTATACGTACTCAGCTATCTTTCTCCATTACATAGTGTGCGCTTCCATCAATGATTACAAATGGTCATGTGAGTGGTGTTGCAGGCTGCTATACAGAGTGAGAGAGATAGAACGGAGAAACTTCTGGCGGAGGCGGTGGAGAGGCAGCGGGAGTTGGAGGAGAGGACGAAAAAGATGTTGGAGGAGGAGAGGGCACGGAATGACATGCATGCAAGGGCCATGTACGAGCTCCTTGTGGTAAGTTTCTTCTACAGATTAGCCAAAACATTCATGTAGTGTTTGTCTCATTACTAACTAGTATGACCGAGTTGTCAAAACCAAATGTGCAGTCTGTGTGCGAGAAGTCCGGTCAGACCGCTCCGCCAATGCCAGTGATTGCTCCTGGGACCACGGTGAGTTTAATTTGAATGGACATTACTTGCTAGTCTTAACATTTGAGTGTCATCATGCTAACAAGACATCGGAAATGATCTTTGGTGCAGCATAACTCCATACAAGCATCGCACGATCCTTCTCTAGCTACCGGCATGAGCCAGCCCGCTCCTACACCTCCATGATCACGGTAAGTTTCTCTAGTGTTTTGCTTAAAAAATTCATAAAGACCTAGACTTAGCTTTATTTCCTCCAATATGCTTACCATAATGACCTAGAGTTAGCTTCTTTTCCTCCAAAATGACTTAATAAGCTTACTGACCTCCAAAACCATCCATTTTACCTAAGTTAGCTCTAAAATGATCTGTACTTAGCTTACTTATGTCAAAAATTGCATAATTAGCTTAGTTACCTCATAAACGATCCATTTTACCTAAGTTAGCTCTAAAATGACCCATTTTACCTTAGCTTATAAATGATCCATTTTATCCAAGTTAGCTCTAAAATGGCCCATTTTACCTAGATTAGCTCCTAAATGATCCATTTACCTACGTTAGCTTTAAAATGACCCATTTCACCTAGGTTACCTCCAAAATGACCCATCTTACCGAGGTTAACTCCAAAATGACCCATCACACCTAGGTTAGCTCTAAAATGATGCTTTTTACTAAGTTAGCTCATAAACGATCCATTTCAACTAAGTTAGCTCATAAACGATCCATTTCAACTAAGTTAGCTCATAAACGATCCATTTCAACTAAGTTAGCTCATAAACGATCCATTTCACCTAAGTTAGCTAAAAACGATCCATTTCAAAATTAGCTCTTAAATGATCCATTTCACCCAAGTTAGCTCATAAATGATCCATTTCAACTAAGTTAGCTCATAAATGATCCACTTCACCTAAGTTAGCTCAAAAACGATCCATTTCACCTTAGTTAGCTCATAAACGACCCATTTCACCTTAGTTAGCTCATAAACGATCCATTTCACCTTAGTTAGCTCATAAACGATCCATTTCAACTAAGTTAGCTCATAAAAGATCCATTTCAACTAAGTTAGCTCATAAACGATCCATTTCACCTAAGTTAGCTCATAAAGGATCCATTTCACCTTAGTTAGCTCATAAACGATCCATTTCATCTAAGTTAGCTCATAAACGATCCATTTCAACTAAGTTAGCTCATAAACGATCCATTTCAACTAAGTTAGCTCATAAACGATCCATTTCACCTAAGTTAGCTCATAAATGATCCATTTCACCTTAGTTAGCTCATAAACGACCCATTTCAACTTAGTTAGCTCATATATGATCCATTTCACCTAAGTTAGCTCATAAATGACATATACTTCTTGTTCTAGTCTTCTTGTTCTAGTCTTCCTCTTCTAGTCTTCTTCTTCTAGTCACCTTTTTCTAACTTCCTTATTTGCCATTTTGCATATTTCATTCACTTCACGTTAGCTAGCTTGCTATGATGGAGTGCTTGTTTTTTCTTTCATTCTCTTCAAGTATTCTTCTAGCTTGCTATGATGGAACTTGCTATCTTGATGAACTTTGCATTTTAATATGTATGGATGGAACAATGTGTATGTGCAACTTGATGGAACTTGCTATGTATGAATGGATGGAACTATATATGTATGTATGATGAAACTTATGTGCTGGATATGTCATATGTTTACTGTTAAATAGCCCTGTGAAATATATATATATATGTCATATATATTTGCGGTCAAAATTGTTGCATTTAAAAAAATAGAAAAAATGAGGCAAAGCAGGATCTTTTCCGTCAGCCACTGATGGCAAAGCCACCTTTGCCGACAGCGGCGGACGGCAAAGGCACCTTTGGCAACAGCTGCGGATGGCAAAGCAGCCACGCGGCGGCCACCTGTGCCTCCTGGGAACTGATCCATTTGGCTAGTTTGCCTACAGCGGCGGACGGCAAAGGTTTTGCCTACATCCACGGACGGCAAATGCCTGCCGTGTAGTGACGTCCAGCTGACATCATTCGGCGGATGGCAAAGGCCAGACAAATTTTGCCATCAGCGGCGGACAGCAAAGGCTACCGTTAGCCACCTAATGGACTAACAGCATAATTATTGCCGTATGTTTTCTTTGCTGTCAGCTGCTGATGGCAAAGGCCCCTTTGCCGTCAGCCGCCGAAAGCAGACGGCAAAGTAGCTCTTTGCCGATCCTTACTGTGCCAGAGCCTTTTGCCGTCCGCGGCAGACGACAAAGACCTTTGTCGTCCGCCATTCCTGCCTTTGCCGTCTACCGTGGCATATGGCAAAGTAGCTGATTCCTGTAGTGGGCGGTAATAGGGATGCCCGGTCCCGAAATAAAAAATTGCAATTAATTAAACAAAACTCCCCCAGGATTGTTGTTCATATGGACGATACCGCTGGATTCGGCTAGCTGTGGAGTGTGTTCGATGGTGGAGTGGGAGTAAACCTTTACTTTTATCTCTTGGGAACCACCGCTAATTTGTTTAGAATGGAAGGTATAGATAACTCTTGGTCGTAATGTTGACAGGAAGGGTGTACCTCCCAAAATTATATTTATCTCTGTTTTTAAAGCTTTGAGCTCTGGCACCTCTACAAATCCCTACTTCCCTCTGTGAAGGGACTATCTATTTAATTTTATGTTGAGTCATCACCTTCTCAAACAAGCGCCAGATCTGAGAGCACTATTGTCATCCTCATGTATTGTGTATAGTTAATGTTGGATGCATCATGACTAGATCTTTTCTACCATGAAATACAATGTTTAGTTGGTACTTGAACTTTTGAGGTGCTCTGCATTTATGTTTTGCAGTCTCTGAAAGGGCTAGCGAGATACCACTGTTGTCATATTATATCATGATTGTTTTGACAAAGTGTTGGCATTTGATATCTTATTATTGCTCTCTAGTTGATTATGCCATCGATATGAGTTAATATAATTTCTAAGAGTTATTGTTGACATGGCTAGTCATGATCTTTGCTGAAAACCTGGGTGCTACTTAAACTTATTTATGTAAACAAGAACAAAGAGTTCGTAAAAGTTTTTCTTCATCACTTTGAGTTTGTCAACTGAATTTCTTGAGGACAAGCAAAGGTTTGAGCTTGGTGGAGTTGATACGTCTCCATCGTATCTACTTTTCCTAATGCTTTTGCTCTTGTTTTGGATTCTAATTTGCATGATTTGAATGAAAGTAACACAGACTGGCGTTGTTTTCAGCAGAACTATCATGGTATTGTTTTTCTGTAGAAATAAAAGTTTTGGGATTGGAACGAAACTTTTTGGAGATTTATTTCAAAATAAATAAAAAATACTGGAGCCAAGAACCACCGGAGGGGGTTCCCTGGCTAGGCACAAGACACCAGGGCACCCCCCTCTAGCGCGCCCTGGTGGATTGTGCTCACCTCATGGCCCCGTAGACCCTAATTCCAACCCCATAAATATCCATTTTTGGAGAAAAAATAAGAGAGAAAGTTTCACCACTTGTCACGATGCAGAGCCGCCGCCACCTTCTGTTCTTCATTGGGAGGCCATATTTAGACTCCGTTCGGGGCTCCAGAGAGGGGGATCTACGATCTTCATCATCACCAATTCCATGAGGTTCCCCACCGGGAGTGAGTATTTCCTTCGTAGGCTCACTGGTCGGTGAGGAGTTGGATGAGATTCATCATGTAATCGAGTTAGTTTTGTTAGGGCTCGATCCCTAGTATCCACTATGTTCTGAGATTGCTGTTGTTATGACTTTGCCACGCTTAATGCATGTCACTAGGGCCTAAGTGCCATGATTTCAAATCTGAACCGTTTATATTTTCACCATTATATCTATGTTCTAGATCCGATCTTGCAAGTCATATTCACCTGCTACGTGTTATGATCCGTAAACCCCAGGGTGACAGAAATCGGGATATTTCCGGTGATGACTGTAGTTTGAGGAGTTCATGTATTCACTATGTGTTAATGCTTTGTTCCGGTTCTCTATTAAAAGGAGGCCTTAATATCCCTTAGTTTCCTATGGACCCCATAGCCACGAGAGGGTAGGAAAAACAATATCATGCAAGTTCCATAACATATGACTATTTACGGAATACATGCCTACATTATATTTATGAACCGGAGCTAGTTCTTTGTTTCCCTAGGTTATGACTGTTATACGATCAATATCATCCAACGAATCTACCAATCCAATGCGTCCGAGTTTTCCACATATTGCTCTTGCTAAGTTACTATTGCTATTGCTACTTTTACAACTGCTACAAAATTGCTACTGCTGTTACCGTTACTATTGCTACTGTTACCACTACCATCAAAACCATCATATTACTATGTACTAATCACCTTGCTGCAGATATTTAATCTCCAGGTATGGTTGAATTGACAACTCAGCTGCTAATACTTGCTTATATTCTTTGGCTCCCCTTGTGTCGAATATATAAATTTGGGTTGAATACTGTACCCTCAAAAACTGTGGCGATCCCCTATACTTGTGGGTTATCAACGCTCCCAATGGGCATTTGCCGAATAGCATCTAAAATCGATGGTTCATCTATCACATTAGGCAGGTGCTCCTTTTGGGAGCCGTTAGATTCATCGAATTGCGCATTCCCATTTCCATAACTTTCTCATGGTGAGAGTTATAGACACGATAAGTATGCGAGTTCGAGCCACACCCAAGAAGAAAACCTTCATGTGCTTTAGGTGCAAACTTGGAACTATGCTTCATGTCGCGAATATAGCAAGGTGCACAAAAAACATGTAAGTAAGAAAGATTTGGTTTCTTGCCATTGATAAGCTCATATGAAGTTTCCTTAAGGAATTTGTGAAGTTAAACACGATTCATAACATGACAAGTAGTGTTAATAGTATCAGCCCAGAAGCTAATAGGAGTTTTATACTCACTGAGCACTATTCTCGCCATCTCAATGAGAGTTCTATTCTTTCGCTCAACAACACCATTCTGTTGGGGAGTGTATGCGGCAGAGAACTCAAGAGTTATACCATTTCATCGAGAAAATCTTCGATATGAGTATTTTTGAACTCAGTACCATTGTCGCTTCTGACATGCTTAGTTCGCACATCATATTCATTTTGGGCCTTCTTAGCGAATCTTTTGAAGATGTCTTGGGTGCAGGTTTTGTCTTCGAGAGAGAATACCCAAGTGTAACAAGACAAATCATCAACAATAACCAGACCATAATGACTGCCACCGAAACTTGCATAGTTTTGAGTTCCGAATAATTCCATATGAAGAATTTCCAGAGGTCTTGTTGTGGTCATCGTAGTTTTTGACGAATGACGCTTCTTGGCCAATTTACCGGCCTCACAAGCAGCACCGAGGCGATCCTTGTCAAATTTTACATCAGGAATGCCACGGAGATTATTTTTCTTCACTAGAGTCTGCAAATTTCTCATACCTGCATGACCAAGTCTTCGGTGCCACAACCATCCTTCGTTTGCTTTTGCAAGCAAACAAGTTTGGACTGAGGGACCCTTAGAGAAATCTACAATATATGAATCACCTTTTGTATTTCCCGCAAATACGAAGAATTTTCACATACCATAAAGATGATGCATTTGGATATAGAAAATAAAACTAGCATGCCTAGATCACAATGCTTGCCGACTAAGATGAGATTGAATCCAAGAGACTGAATAGGTAAAACATCATCAATGCTTTTGTCTTTGGATATAGCAATTTTACCTAACCCAATTACATTTCCTTTGTTGTTGTCGCCAAATTAATATACTTCAGAGATGAAGTAGTTAAGTTGGGGTCGACAAACAACGACTTGTCTCTGGTCATATGACTAGTGCATCCACTATCCATTATCCATTCGGTACACCCGGAGACATAGTCTTCTAGAGGAACTAGGCTTTCTTAACCACCCACATCTTTGCAGGTGGCTTCGAAACATGAGAGCGAGCAGGATATGATTTCTTTCTATAACCATAATTGTTACTCAAAGAAGTGCGAGCATAATCGAAGGAATAGGCATTGGAATTCTTTCCAGATGAATGAGTACAGTGGTTGAATGAGGTATGCATGTACTTATTTTGTTGAACTTTTTTAGCCAGCATTGTTAGTAAGGTAGTAATAGGAAATCCTTCGATAGTTTTCCTAGGCACTCAAGTAGCTTTCTTTGAGGGGCCATTCCTGCTGTTTGGTCCAAGATAGCGAGCAATAGCCTCACCACATTGGTTTTTGAATAGCTTGTAGTTGTCCAGAGAATCATCATGAGAGCATTCAGGGATAGCAGAGTCATACCCTGAAAGTTAAGCTAGGTCGAGTGTTTTGCTCTCGGCAGACACCCACATAGTTTGAGGATATTGATTAGGTTCCTAATAAGATCCATTTTCATTCAATTTCCTTTTGAATCGATACCTTCTTCTCTTGGATTTTTGTGAAGAATATATTTCTTTAGAACATCACAAAGGGTTTGATGCCCTTTGAGAGACTTGAACATTCCTGTCTGAAGAAGATCCTTCAACCTAGCATGCTCATCATACACAAAACTAGTTTCCTCGACAGAGGGGTTAGCATTCACAGAAGATTCAACATTTGATTCAGCATTGCTGCGCTCAAGGCATTTTAAGTAAGGTGGTATAAACACTTCAGGTTTCTCTTTGAGTTGTTGGGTGAGAAGAGAATTTTCTCTGATCAAGTCATCATGAGCCTTTCTCAGTGACTCGAGTTCCTATTTCCTTTTCAGGTAATCATAGGTCAATCTCTCATGGCCGGCTGAGAGAAAATCATGACGATTTGATAGTTCTTCCATTCATGACTTGAGAGCGGAATGCTCTTTGGTAACGACTGATTTTTCTCCATCTCCTCAACCAACAAACCTTAAGATTTCCTGTGGGTTTTCTTAATTTTCTCAAGAGAGTTATGTTTTATATTAGCAATTTTGATCAGTTTAGCATGGTCATCCTCATCAGAAGAATATTGATCACTGGAGTGAACCTTGGGATGTTTGGAGGATACCTTTTCATTCGAAGATTTTGCCATTAAGAAGTAGGTAGGAGATTCATCATGGCTTGATTGATTCTCGAAGAAGTTTGATGCAGGGGTGGAGGCACATGCTATACTAGCCATGCCGAAATCAGAATACTCATCAGATTCATCAGCTTCTTCATAGTCAGATGACTCTTCTTCATCGGAGTCCATCTCCTTGCCGACGTACACCTTGGCCTTGCGAGAGGTATTCTTGCAGTTGGAGGAGTTATCCTTCTTCTCGAAGAACTTCTCCGTTTTCATCTTAGCATCGGAGTTATAGTTCTTGATCTTGCCTTTGCCATAGTTGTTTCCCGAATCATATCTTCCACTGGCACGGATTTCAGCTTCCCATAGAGGGTAGTCCAAAATGAAATGTCCTGGCTTTTTGTACTTGAAGCAGGTGTAATCTCCTATAGGTTTCGATGAAGATTTTGAACCGCTAGAGTTGCTTGACCCTTTCTTTTGGAACTAGTTCTTCCTGTGAAGGCGCTGGAATCTTTTTGTGATTAATGAGATATCGTTGCTGATCATTTCTGGTTCATCTAAATCTTCTTCAGCATTTCCTTCAGAGGAAGAATCAACCACTGCCTTGAGAGTATGACTTTTTGGTGACTTGAGCCATAGAGATCTCTCTTTTCTTCTTCTTGTTCCATGTGGGTGTTCAGCCTTTCCATGATATCAGCAAAGTCGAGAACTTTGAAATCAGCTCGTTCCCTAATCATTAGAAGTAGTGTGTCGAATGATCTTTCAAGAGATCAGAGCAGTTTCTTCACCACTTCATGATCAGTGATGTCTTTGGTGTTGAGACCTTGTAGCTCATTTGCAATGTCACTCAAAGGATCAAAAGTTTGCTGACAACTCTCATTTCTGATTCGTTTGAACCGATTGAACTTTTCCCAAGAGTATCAATGCGAGCTTATTTTTGAGTTGAGACACCCTCATTTATCTTTTCGAGAATGTCCCACAAATCCTTTGCAGTTTGACACTGACGATAGCAAAGAAATTGAGCATGATAGAGATGGCCACCAATTTCATCTTTAGCTTGAGCGTCCATCTGAATGAGTTTCTTCTCGAGGTCAGTGGGGACTTGGGGTACTTCAACCGTGAATCCATTCTGCACCACGTTCCACATATCATCATTAGTAGCTCAAAGACAAATCTTCATCTTCTATTTCCAGAAGGGATTTTCTGTCCCATCCAAGATGGAAATCTTAAGGTGTGACTTGTAGCTCACTGAAGACATACTTAAACTCCAAGGTGGTTAGACCAAAATGAGTAGAGTCAAGGAGTACCTTGGTCTCATACCAATTGTAGGAACGAAGTATGTCCACCAGAGGGGGGTGAATGGGAGTTTTAAAATTTCTTCGGAAATATCAAACTCTCATAACCCAGCAGCGGAGCGAATGTAAATAGTATCCAGTGAGCGAATGTAAACTAACGAATGGAAACTAAAACATGCATCGAGACAAATCACATGATTGGAACAGTTCGAATGTAAAGAGGAGTTACAGAGGTAACCAGCGATGCTCGATGGCGACAAGGTATTTGGTAGACCAGTTTGTCCCTCTGCACAAGGACTAGGTGTTGTTGGAGGGGTTGTGACTTAACATGGAAGATAAACTCTCTTCGCCATATTCTCCTCGACAATTGGTTCGTCAACCAATGCCAATCATTCGTGGTAGATACTTGAGGCGATCTCCGAACCTTTATAGACTTCTTCTTCAAGAACCACAATTACTCTTAGTCTCTGAAGAAATCAACACCTAACCATCTAGAGAATTTACAGCTCTCAAGAGTAATAGGCAGAGCGTACTGGACTTAGATTCGAGTGATGCTGAACCACTATCTAATTTTCCGGCTCTAGGGTTTTCTCTCGGTGGATTTTAAACTCAAATCACTCTAGAGAGGGGATTGCTCAACAATCTTCTCACAATCAAACGTAGTAGCCACCGTACAACGCTGGTGCGGGGTGGTCTAGCCAATGGCCAACCGACACGTTCACAATGGTCGGATTTCAAAGAGCAACAGTAACATTACTTGAGGACCAATTAATGCTAATTCCTCGGTCAGAGACAAATCTCTTGCAGCGAAGAAGATCATAGTCTCTTGCTGGCAAGTATTTTCTTGAAACACGAAGAGATTTCTGTCGCAACTTTCATAAGATTTGGGTTTAGCATCAGAGAATCAAAGCTTCAAACGCTACACCCCTCTTAGTAGTATTGTGGTACTATGACTCAATAATGAGAAGAGAAACAAGAAATAAATTCTATGTCTTCACCTTGTCTTCAATCTTCTCGGTCGCAGTCACTTCCTTCAGACGAGCACCGAACCAATTGCTTCGGTTCAGCAATTTTTGAGGGGTCACTCTTGTTATCATAATCTTCGGTGATAATCTTCACTGCCAAGCAGGTGATTATCTTCGGCATTTGAATCAAACTCCTGTTGACTCTAGATACCTGTTACTCTGTGTGCACTAGCAAACACATAAGTCTCATACTGTTTACGTCAACAAACTCCAAAAACATAAGGAGGCAGGTTATTGCACCAACACTATCATGTTTGGTCTTGATGATCATGTCGTCCACATATGCCTCGACCGTCTTGCCGATTTGATTTTCAAGGCGTGTCTAAATCATGTGCTGGTATGTGGTGACTGCGTTTTCTAACTCAAAGGGCATTGTGTTGAAGCAAAATGGCCCGTAGGGGGTGATGAAAGCGGTTGCGGCTTGGTCGGACTCCTTCATTTTGATTTGGTGGTATCTGGAGTAAGCATCGAATAAGCATAGTGAGTCGTGTCCGGCGGTGTCGTCGATGATCTGGTCAATACGAGGTAAGGGGAAGGGGTCCATAGAGTAGGCCTTATTTAGGTCATTAAAACTGACGCACAACTGCCAGGATTTGTCCTTCATGGGCACCATGACCAGATTAGCCGACCACTCGGGGTGTTTGATTTCTCGGATGAATCCAACTTCGAGCAAATTTGCTAGTTCCTCACCCATAGCTAGACATTTGGGTTCGGAGAATCTTCGTAGCGGTTGTTTGACTCATTTAAAGCCTTTGATTATGTTCAGGCTATGCTCGGCTAGCCTTTGTGGGATTCCTGGCATATCTGATGGGTTCCAAGAAAATGTGTCCCAGTTTTCGTGCAAAAATGCACGTAATGCCTCATCGACCGCGGGGTGTAGCTGTGCTCCGATGGATGCTATCTTGTTGGGGTCCGTCGGATGTACCTGAAATTTGACAATTTTGTCTGCTGGCTTGAAAGATGTGGATTTGGGCTCTTGCTGATGACTATATCGTGTCCATCCACATTGGAGCAGAGCATGGTTAATTCCTTGGCTGCGAGAGCTTCAGACAATGCTTCGAGGGCAAGCAATGTTGTTTTATTTTCAGCCCTAAGAGCTCTATCCGGATCGCTTATAACTATAATCACACCATTGGGCCCTGGCATCTTGAGTTTCATATACCCATAATGTGGTATAGCATGAAATATTATGAATGTGTCATGCCCCAATAGGGCATGATAGCCGCTGCGGAAGGGCACAATGTGGAAGAGTAATTCCTCGGACTGGTATTTATCGGTAGTGCCGAATACTACATCGAGAGTGACTCATCCGGTGCAACACGACTTTTTTCTGAGAATGATCCCTCGAAGGTGGTATGGCTTGGCTCGACGCGAGATCCATCAAATTGCATTTTTTCTAGAGTGTCCTCGTAAACAAGGTTTAGGCCGCTGCCGCCGGCCATTAGTACTATTTGTAGTCTGAATCTATCCACTATGGGATCGAGGACCAGAGTGGTAGGTGTTTGATAGAGGCGAAGGTGTCCCGATGTTTCGATGCGATAGATATCATTTTTGTGGGAGTCGACTTTGACGATCCGACTACGAACGTGCGAAGACGTCACACCTTAGCAATCGCTAAACCAACTTCCGAGGGTTATTGACCACGCTGGAGCACGATCAACCTGACCACGAGGGTCTATTTCCTACGAGCAAACGAAGAACAAGCAAGAAACTGAGATTGCAATCTGGATATTGCGAATAAACGAGGAAAGCTTTATTAATGAAGGTGGGGTTCTGTGACGTCTTGGTCTGGTCGTTGGACACAAACGAAGTACATGAAGTTGCAGCTATGGCGAACTTTTAGTCTAAAGAAAACCCAAAGTCTAAACGATACCCTAAGGGCTGTATATAGGGAGGAAGAGGGAGGAATTTCGTGGCCCTTGGAGGAGGGGTCCGAAACCAATCCTAACTCTTGTTTCCCCACACATACAGACTTTAAAAACAGCCTATACTTTATTATTTCGAAAATACATGGGCCTGGCCGTATAATAAGGTGACGCAGCACCCAGAATAGCCTCTGGACGAAATTTGTGAAGTGGCATCGTGTATATTTCGTCCAAGGCTTCATGCACTCCTTATGGTGGCTCCAAAGTCCTGAAGTCATCACTTGTAACTCCGTTCTTGATTTCCTTGCACATGCCATCATCTCCATGCTTGGTCTTGCTCCAGTGTTCATCCCTCTTATCCATGCCAAGCCCTTCATGCATGCCATCATCGCTTTTATGACATGGTATAAAGTGTGCCATTTTCGAAAATCTATCCACGACAACTAATATGCTATCCCTCCCCTTCTTTGTTCTAGGTAAACCTAAAACAAAGTCCATAGATATATCCTCCCAAGGAACACTAGGTACAGGCAAAGGCATATATAAACCATAAGGATTGAGTCATGACTTAGCTTTTTGACATGTAGTGCAGCGAGCAACAAAACGCTCAACATCCCGTCTCATCTTTGGCCAAAAGAAATGTGTAGCAAGTATATCCTCCGTCTTCTTGATGCCAAAGTGTCCCATTAATCCTCCTCCATGCGCCTCCTGCAACAACAAAAGACGAACGGAGCTAGCTAGAATGCATAGCCTGTTAGCACGAAACACGAATCTATCATTAAGAACGAACTTGTTCCAAGTTCTCCCTTCCTTACAATTCTGCAATACATCTTTAAATTCAGCATCATGCACATATTGATCTTTGATGGTCGCCAAACCAAATATTTTAAAGTCAAGTTGTGAAAGCATAGTATAATGACGAGACAATGCATCAGCAATAACATTTTCATTACCCTTCTTGTGTTTAATGACATAAGGGAAAGTCTCAATGAATTCAACCCATTTAGCATGTTTACAGTTCAGTTTTGCTTGACTTTTAATGTGTTTCAAAGATTTATGATCAGAATGTATAACAAATTCCTTGGCCATAAATAATGTTGCCATGTTTCTAAGGTCCGAACAAGAGCATATAATTCTTAATCATAAGTAGAATAGTTCAGACCAGGCCCACTCAATTTTTTAGAAAACTATGCAACGGGTTTGCCATCTTGTAATAACACACCTCCTAATCCAATTCCACTAGCATCACATTCAAGCTCAAAAGTCTTATTAAAATCAGGAAGTTGGAGTAAAGGAGCATGTGTTAACTTATCTTTCAACACCGTGAAGGCTTCTTCCTGTGCGGTACCCCAAACAAAAGGCACATCCTTCTTTGTAAGCTCGTTGAGAGGTGCAGTAATGGTGCCGAAATCTCTTACAAAACGCCTATAGAAACCAGCGAGGCCAAGGAAACTCCTCACTTGTGTGACCGTTTTGGGCTGCGGCCAACTCTCGATAGCTTCAATCTTGGCTTTATCAACTTCAATTCCCTATGGAGTAACAACATAGCCAAGAAAAGACACTCGATCGGTGCAGAAAGTGCACTTCCCAAGGTTACCAAACACACGCGCATCACGTAGAGCAATAAAAACAGCACGTAAATGTTCCAAATGTTCCTCCAAAGATCTGCTATAAATCAGTATATCATCAAAATAGACTACCACAAATCGTCCAATGAAAGCACGTAAAACTTCGTTCATTAATCTCATGAAAGTACTGGGTGCATTAGTAAACACAAAAGGCATGACTAACCACTCATATAATCCAAACTTAGTTTTAAATGTTGTTTTCCATTCATCTCCCAATTTCATACAAATTTGATGGTATCCACTACACAAATCAACTTTGGAGAAAATTGTAGAGCCACTCAATTAATCAAGCATATAATCTAGCCTAGGAATAGGATGACGATAACGAATAGTAATATTATTAATGCCTCTACAATCAACACACATACGCGACGTACCATCCTTTTTAGGCACTAGTATAATAGGAACAGCACAAGGACTAAGAGATTCGCGTATGTAACCTTTGTCAAGCAGCTCCTGTACTTGATGCATAATCGCCTTCGTCTCCTCTGGATTGGTACGGTATGGTGCATGGTTGGGTAGCGATGCACTGGGAATTAAGTCAATTTGATGCTCAATCCCTCGAATAGGTGGTAATCCCGGTGGCACATCTTGTGGGAAGACGTCAGCGAACTCCTGCAAAATGTTAGTGACAGCAGGGGGCAAAGAGGAAGGCACGTCCTCGAATGAAAATAATACCTCTTTGCACACAAAAGCATAGCAAACAAATTTGCTAAAATCTAGATCATCAATATCAGATTTGGTGGCAAGTAAACATGCACTTTTCAATTTAATTTCAGAAGCAACAATAGATGGTTTATTATTAGGCTTCTTTTGTTGCTCAAAGTCTTTTGCCACAATCTGATTTTCACTCTTATTTTGCGCCTGTTTTTCTTTATTAGCTCTATTAATATCATCTTTCAAAATGGAATCAGGAGTCATAGGAAGCAAAGTAATATTTTTGTCCTTATGAACAAGAGTATATTGATTGTTTCGACCATGGTGTACAGAATTTTTATCAAATTTCCATGGTCTACCAAGTAATATGGAACATGCTTGCATAGGTACCACATCACAATCAACATAATCAGCATATGTAGAGATACTAAAATGCACACAAACAATACGTGTTACCTTAACCTTGCCGCTGTTGTTGAACCATTGGATGTAGTAAGGATGTGGATGCGGTCTTGTGGTGAGAGAGAGAGCTTCTCCACCATCTCCATGCTAGCCAAGTTGTTGCAGCTCCCTCCATCTATGGTGACGCGAATAGAACGTTCCTTCACAACTCCCTTTGCATGGAACAAATTATGCCTCTGATTTTGCTCAGCTTGTGTAACCTGCACACTCAAAACACGTTGAGCAACTAAACATTCATACCTGTCAGCATCTTCAGCAGCCATGTATTGTGTCTCATGATCAGAATCATCTCCGCTGTGTTCTTCATGTGTAATAAGAGCCAAAGTCTCCTCATCATAGTCATTAGCGGACTCATACCCACCATCCTCAGTAGCAATCATCACACGCTAAGATTTGCATTCTCTCGCAAAATGTCCTCTTCCCTTACAACGAAGACAAATAATATCACTTGTGTGCCCTGTTGATGCCATGGAAGAAGAAGAGCTCTACGCAGGCCTGGCAGGTGTGCTCTTGACAGATAGTGGTGGTTGTGCCTACTTTCCTGTATCACGGTTGGAGGTGGCACCTGATGGAGGTGCTGGTGCAATGGAAGTAGAGGATGCGCGTGGTGTCCATGACGAAGATCGACCTACAGAAAAGTTAGTTCGTGCCAGTGCTTGTCGATCCTGCACTTCACGTTCAGCTTTACAAGCAAGATGGAATAAACGCGTGATATTAGTATACTCCTTATACTCTAGAATGGTCTGAATCTCTCTATTTAATCCACCCATAAAACGTGCAAGCATAGCTTCATTCTCCTCGACAATAGCACATCTAATCATGACAGTTTGTAATTCCCGATAATATTCTTCTACAGAATTTTTTCCTTGTCTTAAACGCTACAATTTTTGAAGTAATTCATGTTGATAATATGGTGGAACCCAACGAGTACACATAGCAATTTTCAAAGCAGCCCAAGTAGCTAGAATAGGATATAATCTACAATGCTCAGACCACCAAACACATGCAAAGCTAGTGAAAGCACAAACAGCAACAGGAACACGTCTCTCCTCAGGATATTGTAAACATGTAAATCATTGTTTAGTTTCTAACTCCCAGGTAAGATATATATCAGGAACATATCTACACTCAAATGGTGGAATATTCAATTTCAGTTTAGGGAGATGGTCATGATCTCGTACCTGAGGGGGAGCCCTACCATTGCCATTATTTGCATGTGGACGGCTTGGTGGTTGTGGTGCCGGTGGTTGCACGTAGTTCTAATTTTGATCAACCTCATCCTCGTAATCTTCCGCAAAATCATCCTCCTCTGCATCAGCAATAGGAGCAATAGAAGTATCAACAACAGCACCAACAGTTTGGCCAGGCGCAAGAGGGAGACAGCTCGCTCGGCGGAGGGCTGTTTCGCGACGTGGAGGTAGTCGTCGTTGTTGTTGTTGTTGTTGTAGAGGTGTGTTAGGTGCAGCCAGTGGTGGTGGTGGAACACGCACGAGCAATTCATTAAACTTGTTATCGAGCTTTGTGTCGAACGTCTTCTCCATGCCATCTATCTTCTCCATGGCCTCTTCAAATCTATTTAGCACATCTTGCACCTGTCCACTCATCATTTGCTGAAATTTATCATGCAACTCCTTATTCGTTATGTTCTCCCAGTCAGTCTCGTCGGCTTGTGATCCTGCCATAGTTAGCAGCTATAGAAACACACAAGAATGATCCTACATACTACTAACAAGAGGTGGTGGTGGGTGTCAGAAATCCGTCAAGCAAATCTCAAATTCTTACTAGTTCTTACCCAGCAGCAGGCGGTGATCGGCAACCGTCATAGTCAAAACTCTCAAAGCTTGGATAGAGCGATTACCACAGAGAGTCAAACGCACGACGTAGATGTATGTGGAGCAATGAAGGCTTATAATATGGTAGCGAAAAGGGTCAGCAATAATCAATTCAGAGATACAAAGTTGAATAAAGGCTCAACGACGGTACTGTGCTGGTCCTAGGCTAGACCGTGCTAGAGACGCGAGCCTAGAACACTAACAAAATCATGACGCTTCATGTAAACAAGGGAGGAGCACACTCTGAATATATTTTTTGCACTTTTGTCCTCTTTTTTTTGCTTCGCAACAATTTTTTTCCGAAAAAGTCTACAAATGGTCTAAAAGCTGCCTAGCCAGATTTTTTTTGAGTTTGGAACTATTTTTCTACTGCGGGTAGCACGGAATCTCAGGAGTCCTACTCTGTCATGACTCAAAGTATCGCGTGATCTGGAAATCGAAAACAAAGCAACAAATACTGGACTCGGACGGGTGGCGGAGATGAATCTGGTGGAACTCGGACCGGTGGCGGCGATGAATCTGGTGGAACTCGGACTGGTGGCGGATATATGTTGCAGGTGGACTCGGATTGGCGTGATTGCGGCGGATATGTGGTGGCGTATATGGACACGGATTGGCGGTTAATATGTCATGGTGGTATATGGCAGCAGCGATAAAGTTGGTGCGGTGGTGGTATACGGTAGCAGCAATGATGATGATGCAGTGGTGATATATGGCAACGGCGACGTGACAACCAATGAACATAACTCGAAACTCTAAAGGACTAGACGGTAAGACGAGCAACTTGACACGACGATGCAACCGCAAATTTAACAAAGCAAATACAAAAAAGATTATGCAAAGGCTCAGATGGGTTCGGATAGGATGAACTAACCCTATTTTTTTGGGCTTTTTCGTGGACTATAGGTATGAAGAACAGACTCGATCTAAACTACAGAAAATTGTAAAATCTCACCGAGCAACCTGGAAATCTGATACCACTTGATAGAGGCGAAGGTATCCCGATGTTTCGATGAGATAGATATCATTTTCTGTGGGAGTCGACTTTGACGATCCGACTACGAACGTGCGAAGACGTCGCGCCTTAGCAATCGCTAAACCAACTTCCGAGGGTTATTGACCATGCTGGAGCATGATCAACCTGACCACGACGGTCTATTTCCTGCGAGCAAACGAAGAACAAGCAAGAAACTGAGATTGCAATCTGAATATTGCGAATAAAAGAGGAAAGCTTTATTAATGAAGGTGGGGTTTTGTGACGTCTTGGTCTGGTCGTTGGACACAAACGAAGTACGCGAAGTTGCAGCTATGGCGAACGTTTAGTCTGAACAAAACCCAAAGTCTAAACGACGCCCTAAGGGCTGTATATATGGAGGAAGAGGGGGGAATTTCGTGGCCCTTGGAGGAGGGGTCCGAAACCAACCCTAACTCTTGTTTCCCCACACATACAAACTTTAAAAACAGCCTATACTTAATTATTTCAAAAATACAAGGGCCTGGCCAAATAATAAGGTGACGCGGCACCCAGAATAGCCTCTGGATGAAATTTATGAAGTGGCATCTTGTATATTTCGTCCAAGGCTTCATGCACTCCTTATGGTGGGTCCAAAGTCCTGAAGTCATAACTTGTAACTCCGTTCTTGATTCCCATGTGCATGCCATCATCTCCATGCCTGGTCTTGCTCCAATGTTCATCCCTCTTATCCATGCCAAGCCCTTCATTTGTAAGCAAAACAAATGTATCCAATTTAGGCAGCATCATATTCTCATGAACATTAGAATCATTACCAAGAAAAGAAAGTACCTGATAATTTAATTGGCGTGCGCGAGCTCTAGTAATTGGTCCAGTATGTATAGCAGCAGGGTCTGTGGGTGTAACAATGGTATTGATGTCCTCATCAGTGTTCGGGCAGGGCGGGCTCTTGGCTGGTTTGCCTCGCCGAAGGCAATGGGTGTGTTTGTCCATGAATTCGCCGCAGCACCTGGTGGATTTGATTGAGTTCTCGAAGAGCTCTCTTCCTCTGTTTTTTGAGGGAAACATCTCATAGATCATTAGGATCTCAGCGTTGTTATCCGGGGGCGTTGCTGAACGTCTGCTTGAGGGTGGGACCCCTAGGATGGTCTCTCGCTGTTTGTGACTTGCCTAATGACACAACAAGCTTGAATCCTGTGAGTCAGGTTCATATTTAGCAGGATGGAGTATATGGGACACGGCTTGTCCAATAGAGTTCGTCAATGACAGTACTGGATCCTGCAAGGGGTTTATTCTTTTTCTCAGCGGGCTCATGTTCAGCCGTTCGTCATGGGGGCGCGCGCTTCCTCTGAGTTCCTTTGGTTCCTCGACATGGATTGACTCCATGCTCATCTATTCAGCCTGCCAGGCGCTTTGCATGGCGTAGTATATGCGTAAAAAATTCGATAGCTCGATGAAGTTTTGAATGTGGAGGCAGGCGAGGGCTTTAGGATTCCTTTGTCATGGCAGTTATGCCAGAAGGTATCAATAATTTCCTGGCCACTGTAGTCTGCTATTTTGTTTTTAACAAGGAGGAATCTGGCCCAAAAGTGCTGGACCGTTTCCCCAGGTTGTTGTTTTACATACATGAGATCCCATATGTCAGGTGTCCCTGAGTTGCTTGGGAAGTGCTCAAAGTGGGGGTGTGTGCGAAAAAAGTTTGTATCCCAATAGACTGCGAATCTAGAGTTTTGGCGGCGTCCTACGCCATCACGAAATCCAGCGTGCCGGAGTCGAGGTCTGGATCATCGACCAGGCACGGTTGTATGGACTCAAGGTCGTGCATCAAATAGAAGTTCGATCCTGAATTCTTTTCGGGATGAAAGTCAGATTCCAAGCTCGAGGGCTGCACCTGATGATCAGGAATCCAAACATAGTCCGTTCTTTGCCCCGGTAGTCGCGAGGGAGAGCCTTCAGCGACGTCCTTGATGGTAGCGACCAAGTGTGTGATAGGTGGAACATAGTTTTCCCTATCATCGGGTTTGATCCCGATCGAATCGTAGACAAGGCGAGAAGAGGCAGCCATTATCATTTCGCCCACAAGAGGGGTACGTTTCCCTACCGGAACCACGAGGGTTGCGAGAAGCTCCAGCTTGTAAGAGGCTTCTAACAAAGCTTGGCCCAAATTGGACAATTTTTTACCACGACATATATGTGGCATGTTGTGACACCATGCCAAGTTTTATGATTCTCTGGTGAGTTTTAGATTTACGGAGATTTTAAAACCAAGATTCCCAATGTATGAGGCCGAAACAGGAAGCCGAGACGGTTGAATTCATTCCCATTCCTTGCATGGGACCTAAACATGCACCCAAGGACACATGTATGATTTTTCTAGCCATTTTGGTGCACTAGAGCATGTATTTGCAGTTCAGTTTGAATTATGGACATTAAATGCCTACAAAACTCAACTAATGTATAAAAAAGGCCAAACGAACCCTGAATAATTTCAAAGTCCAGCACAAATCTCACGTTGTTCCATGTTGCCTATAGAAAAAAGTTCAAGGCGAGAAGAGGGAGCAATTATCGTTTCGCCCACAAAGGGGGACACGTTTCCCTATTAAAACCACAAGGGTTCTTGCAAGAAGCTCCATTTTGTAAGAGGTTTGTAATAAAGCTTGGCCCAAATTGGACAATTTCTTTTACCATGACATATATGTGCCATGTCGTGACACCATGCCAACTATCATGATTTTCTAGTGGGTTTCTGATTTATGGCGATTTAAAAACCAAGATTCCCAATGTTTGAGGACGAGCCAGGATGCCGAGATGGTTGTAATTCATTCACATTCCTTGCATGGGACCTAAACATGTACCCATGGACACATTTTGATGCAGTTGAGCATGCATTTGTAGTTCATATTTGAATTACGGACATTAAATGCCAAGGAAACTCAATTAATGTATATAAAGCCCAAACGAACCCTAAATAATCTTAAATTTCAGCACGGATATCCTGTCGTTCCATGTTGCCTGTAGAAAACAATACAAGGCAAGAAGAGGCAGCGATTATCGATTCACCCACAAGGGGGACACATTTCCCTATTGGAACCATGAGGCTTCTTGAGAGAAGCTCCGGTTTGTAAGAGGCTTGTAATAAAACTTGCCCCAAAATGGACAATTTTTTCATGACATATATGTGCCATGTCACGACACCATGCTGTCGTGGGAGAGCATGATCACCTATGGGGCCATGAGCCCCTTTGTGGTTCGGCAAGGGGGAGCTCACGTTGCAGAAAGAGTGAAGCCATGAGGCAGCGCGACAGTGATGACACTGGTGGTTTTTACCTAGGTTCGGGCCGCCGTGAGGCATAAAACCCTACTCCTACTTTAGTGGATTCGATGGGGGAACACAACAACACGTAATGCTTCAACCCAGCAAGGTTGCCTCGGGGGAGCAACTATGTGTGTACAAGTGTGAGGGGTCCGAATCCTTCTCTATGTTGCCTTGGACCTCCTTTTATAGCTAAGGGGTAAGCACAGTGGCAGAACAGTTTTTATCTAGTGATTAGATAGCTAACAGTGCTATCAAACCTAACTTTGGTAGTTAGGACAAAGTGCATTAAATGCACTACTAGGTGTCATGCTGAGGGTGTAGCCCGGCAAGCCTACAGCGCCGCTTAATCATCTTCTGCTTATCTGCTCGACAACCCTCTAAAGGGGTGACAAATGGGCGTGACATGTCTTCCAAAGGGCCTCCACGTGCTTAGTGGAAGCCACTTAATCATCTGGAGGCTCGACACCGCACTGACAAGTGATTTGCGTCACTGTGAGGTGGAGCGGTGGTGCCCTGGCGGGGTTGCCTTTGGCAGACCCGGCAAGCCTGCTGGGGAAATCTTGGACTTGTCCCTGGGCCAACCTCGACATGGCTAGGCTCTCTTGCCCGGCAAGGAAGGTCTTCCGAAGGTGGTGTTCTACTATCTTGTATACTGACTTGGTCTTCTTGATCTGCTCCTTGATCTCACGAAGAGCTATTTATCTAGCTTGGCCTTGCTTTGTGTGCTGAAGTAGCCATTCCTTCGTCAGGCTCTGGCTGTCGGGGTGGAGGCTTTTTTTCCATGCACAAGTCAGGGGAAACACACTCCTGATTGTGTACCACGACAGAAGCCCCCAGTCCTGAGCCATACGTGTCGTTGGGCACGTTGGGTTAGGCCCCAAACAGAGCCAACCCCTACACTGGTTTCCAATAAAAAGGCAACGAGAAGGTGCGCTGCTCATTCGTATATGTTTCTCTTTCCTTCATCTTCTTCCTCAAACCAAGCAACTGCTCCCATCGCCAACATCTGCCCCCCAAATCTCTGCTAGATCCTTTGCCCATTCCATGAGCCCAAGAGCTGGGACGAAAGACGGGAAATTCGTAGGGGAAGCGGGCGGCCACCGCAAAAGATGTCGTAGTGGAAGGGAGGAAGAAAAGGGCGGAGTTGCTGGACAAGAAGCGACAGGAAGACGTGGTATTCTTCCAGTCAAAATTGGATGGTAACGCTCCAATCATGAAGTACGCATATATGTGGGGGAGGGAAGTTCTGAAAGGGCATGGAGCGCCCGTGGTCTTGCCGGAGGGGGCCAAGGTGCCATCGGATTCGTACCGCTTCTTCTATGCGTACTTCCTCTGCGGCCTCACCTCCCCCTTCTCTGATTTCTTTGCTGCCATGATGACGGTGTATGGATTTCACCTTCTATATTTCACGCCCAATGCAATGGCGTTCATGGCAATCTTTACCCATCTGGGCGAGAACTTTGTTGGAGTCACCCCCAACGTGGACCTGTTTAGGCACTTCTTCGTCCTACGGGTTGAAGACAAATCTCACCGCTCGGGAAACATAAGCTAGATTCCCCAGGGCAAGAAGGATGAATGGGATTATCTCCCTGACCAGTAGCGCAGCAGGTGTGAGGAATGGAGGGCAAATTGGTCTTCGATTCAAGACAAGGACACTCCGGAGTTCTGTGCGGCGCAAACTGAATGCGTCATACACGGCAGGGACTGGAGCAAGTTGGGCCTCACTGATGAATGGCTTCGCATGCTGCTAAACAGGATTGCTCGCCTCAAAGCTGTCGGGCTAACCATCAAGCAGGTGGGGGCCGACTTGCTCCGGCGCTATGTCGCACCGTTGTAGAAGAGGGATAGGTTTGCATGGGAACACGGGAATTCCGCTGTCAGGATGCGCCTTTACCCAGGCCCCATCAACAACTTGTCGATATACGGCCACAACTGGCTGTGGAAACAGCTTTTCGGCAGCCTAGGGCCACTCCATCTGCTGGCAAGGGTTGTCCCACTGCATCTCAACTCTGCTCAGGACCAGATTCTAAAATGGATGTCGGATTGCAACGCCTACGGAGTTGCGGCTGATTGGGAATGCCTAAACTAGATGTGGAAATAGAGTGGGTCTCCGGCTTGGAAGAAAGGGGTTCCAGGGTGGAGAATGATCTTGTCAAGCACACCTCCCCGACAGAGGCAGCATTCATCGCAAACCGGATTGCAGAGGACAGAGCACTCAAGGCCGCTGGAGTAACGAGGCCCGGAGAAGAAGAGGGGGAGGAGGGTGCTGAGGTGAAGGTTCTTCTAACGAAGGGAGCAAGGAGCACGACGCGGAGGAGGTTGCCGGCTTCACCCTGCCGGGACTGGAATCCATCATGTCACGGCAGTAGAGGCCCAAGAGGAAGGCGGAGCTGATGAAGCAGGGTAGCTTCAGGCGGAGGAGGAATGGCTCACAACGGGTCCTCAAGCCCCAGCGCCAGATCCAGATCAACGTCCTCGCAAGCGGACCAGCCAGGGGACATCGCCCTGCCTCCTCGGCAGTAACAAAGAGGGTGGAGGAGACCACCTCTAGGGGTAACCAGGCAGAGGTGGTACGCCGCCAATCTACTCGCCTATCGGAGGCCAAGATAGACTCAACACGCCAAGCGATGTGCTGCCATTGTCATTGATCCTAGCCCCCATTCCAGCCCAGCTTCTTCACAAAGCTTGATCCCACCAGGGACCTCGGCCCCACTGACAAGCTCAAAGCTGTCGGAAGAACCACTCCTCCAACTCTGAAGAGGGGCAGGGCGACCCCACCACCTACAGCGTACGAGCTCAGCTCCATGCTCGTGGACCCAGAGTAAGGAGAATAACTAAGCTTCCCGTTGAGGCATTATGCACTTGATACCTGTTGACTCAATCTTGTTTTGTTGACTTGGTAGAGACGAAGAACCCCTCATCCAACGGGCCAAACGAACCAAGCACACGATGGCTCCGAGGTCTTCGGCAAGCACGGGTCTGGCGGGGGATAGGACAGGGGATCCCGTGCCAGCCCACGGCCGAGCCCCTCGACGCGAAGGCATGGGGCAGGTTTTGCCCGCCCAAAGAGATGAGGAGGAACATGCTTCATCCCCCGCCCAGGGAGAAGAGGAGATCCAGCAAGGTAGGGTCCACCAGGAGGGGCCCACCCCGACCAAAGTCAAAGTAGGAGAATCACTGACAAGGGCCTCCACCGAGGGGTCTGCTCATGCCGAGGTCACATCCACCGAGTGGGTGCACACGGGCCGCATGGCAACTGGCGTTGCTTGGGCTTGGTGTCGGTGTCAAAACCGGCAGATCTCGAGTAGGGGTCCCAGATTGTGTGTCTAAGGATCGAAGGTAACAGGAGGCAGGGGACACGATGTTTACCCAGGTTCAGGCCCTCTTGATGGAGGTAATACCCTACTTCCTGATTCATTGACATTGATGAGTATAGGGGTTACAAGAATTGATCTACCTTGAGATCGTAATGGCTAAACCCTTGATGTCTAGCTTGTATGATTATGATTGCCTCTACCAACTAAACCCTCCGGTTTATATGGACACCGGAGGGGGCTAGGGTTGTACAGAGTCAGTTTACAGACAAAGGAATCTTCATATCCGGACACCAAGCTTGACTTCCACGCCAAGGAGAGTCCCATCCGAACATGGGGGAAGCCTTCTATCTTGTATCTTCATGGCCCACCAATCCGGCCCACGTCACATAGCCCGGACGCCTGGGGACCCCCTAATCCAGGACTCACTCAGTAGCCCCTGAACCAGGCTTCAATGACGATGTGTCCAATGCGCAGATTATCTTCGGCATTGCAAGGTGGGTTCCTCCACTGAATAATCCAAAGTAGTTGATCAAAAGAACTATATCCGGCTTTGTACTATAGTTACAACCCTGAACCGCGAGGGAAAAATACTTAAACAAAAATAGGTTATGTCTTCTGACAACTTTTTCGGCGAGGCATTGAATCCTGGCCTTATTATTATTTTGAACCATTTTTTCAGCCTCCCGTTTCGCGTTTCGAGAAGCAACGGCCAGTGGCACGTCTTGTCAGAGCAGAGATCATGTCCCCTTGTTGTGGGATTTTCATCAATGAGGGCTTGGGTAATCCAACCGTTCCATCCGCTCGACCCCTTGGGAATAGGCAAATTTTAAGGCTTGTGCGAGATCGTTTGATATTCGTTGCCTTTATAAAGGGATAAGAACCCACCTTTTACCCCACGCCTTCTCCTTCCTTAGCCTTCCCATCTTTGAGCTCCAGCACCCAAGTCTCAATCTTTCTTCATTGCCACCATGTTCCCCTACCATGTCCGGATCTGGCTCTCAAGGCAAGTGGGTGGCCTCTTCCTTGATGAAGAAGGATATCCAGGGACTCCGGGAGGTAAGGTACTTAACCGTGGAAATCGCACACATGCTTCCTTCAAAGGGGGCAAGTCATCCCTACTCCAGAGCCTGGCGAGAGGGTCAAGTTCACCCCCCACTTCCTCCGCGGGTAAGGGTTTCCCCTTCACCCCTTTGTTCGCGGCCTCATGTTCTACTATGGGCTAGATTTTCACGATCTAGCCCCAAACTCCTTCCTCCATATCTCGGCGTTCATCGTCATGTGCGAGGCATTTCTCTGCATCCCCCCACACTTCGGCCTGTGGGTCAAGATTTTCAACGTGAAGCCGAAGGTGGTCGACGGGGAGCACGTGGATTGCGGCGGGGCCATGGTGAGCAAGCTTCCTCACGCTATCTGGCCTAAAGGGGCCTTTGTGGATACCGTCAAGACATGGTAGCATGAGTGGTTCTATATCACTGAACCCCGCAGTACCAAGTGGGCTGGCACTCCTGCATTTAGATCCGTACCCCTCTACGACTTGTGTCATGGACCAACAAGGGTCTAGACTGGGGATCGACCGATGAGGTGCTGATGGTGTGTAAAAGCGCATCAAAAGTATCATAGAGAAGAACACCCGCCTCACCGACGTGATTCAGGTGATGCTCATCCGTCGAACCCTTCCCTGCCAGCGACGACCTCTCGTCTGTGGGAGCTTAATCCGGAAGGGCCGCGAACTCTGCAACAATTCTTCGGCACGACGCACAAAGAAATCTGGAAATTGCTCTTTAAATCTCAAAAGTCGTGGCCGGAGATGTCTGAAGACATTGGTGTTGATTGCAACCATCCGCCCCCCTGGTAAGGGCTAAGCTTCCACCTATAGCTTGGTTTGTTAATCCAAGGGGATTCACTAACCATTCCATCCTTTAAACAGGTCTGGACAAAGAAGGCGGAGCGGATCAGGTGTCCGGCCCCCCTCCCCGAAGGCTCAGCCGATCCTATCCCAATGAGGATGTTGTTCCCGGTGCCATACGAGGTGCCAGTAAAGAAGGACAAGAAGAAGAAGAAGAAGAACAAGGAGGCCAAAAGTGGCCCCCACCACAAAGGTACCTCGGAAGCTATGTCCGGAGGGACCGAGGCTCCCTCCTCTCACGAGGGAGACGAAAACGATGACGGGGAGGAGGAGGAGGAGGAGGAGGAGGAGGAGGAAGATAACCCTCCTCTCAAAGGAAAAAAGAGGGCGGCCTCCACAGACCCGGAGGCGAGGGCATCTAAGAGGGGAAAGTTATCCCTTTCAGACGACTCAGATTCGGGCACGGAGGATATCCCCAAGCCCCGCTCCCAGACCAAGCCCCTTGCGGAATTGTAAGTGCCTGAGGACGCTTTACATACATCCACTCCTTTATGAATTGTGAGAATAATATTAAATCATGTGTTTTAGTTCGGCCGGCGATCTCCCTCAACAATCCTCCTTGTCAGGGGATTTGCCGCCAGAGATGATGGAGAGCGAGACGCCTCCACAAATTTCCTCGCCCCCTAGGGTGGATGACGTCGAGGTGTCATCCCAGAGGATTTTTATGGATCGTCGAGAGGTGCAGGGGACCATGAATACGGCACCGGAGGGTAATACCTCGGCTGTTGAGGACACGGGGTGCGCGACCCCCGTGAAGACCGGGGATGGGGGCCCTGGATTGTACGGCCCCCGGCTGAATACCGCTCCGGAGGTGGATCCATAGTCGAGTGAGCGGCCCCCTTCAAGGGAGCGGGGAGCGCCTATTCTTGCGGCGACCTTAATGAATTCGGAGGTGCCGAATATGCCGAGGGACGAACTACGGAGTGCGTCCATCTTGGAGGAGCACCGTAGGTACGTGGTTGAGAAGATTCAGTCCGCTAAAAGCGGGCTGAATGAAGCCTTTACGAGCCTGCTAACAGGATTCGAGGTATGTGATGTAATGTCTATAGCCACTTTCCATATGGAAAATATGCCTGTAAATAGATAGTAGCCCCTGACACTCTGGTTTGCCCATGAAGAAGGGCGAACAGAGGATCCATATATATCTGCAGGAACTAACATACTTATTTGGCTGAAAAAATAGGCTTCGCTGTTAGCGGCAACCGCCAAGGCCGTGGAGGTTTCCAAACTGAAACGGCAACTGAAGCAGGCCGATGAGGACATTGTCCTTATTAACAAATGGCTCGACAAGGCACAGGGTATGCTGCGAACATCCCGTTTCTGTCTATATGAATGTGCGAATGCAAAGTTGAAACTTAGACTTTGTTATGTGTGAAATTGCAGATGGTGCTGCTGAGGTCCAGACCCACAGGGGTGAACTTGCTTGGGCCAAGGAGCAGGCGAGAGTGAGCAATGCGGCCGCCGATAAAGTGGCTGCAGATTTGAAGGCCGAACAGGCCACCCCGTGCTAGGTCAAGGAGCGGGTATCTGTAGTAGAGCAAGAGCTCAAGGACGCCGCCCGCAAGTGCATGTCCCTCGAGGAGGATAATAAAGCCAAAGAAACCAAGCTCACCAAGGCTAAAGAGGCACGGTCCGAATGTAGGGTGGCTCGCGAGGAGGACCGGCACGCCGGACAGATAGCGGCTGGTAAGCCTTTTCTTTTACAAACTAAGTTTGGCGATTAGAGATATGCCTTGCTTAATCGACTGTGGAGTTCTCCAGACGCTTTTGCGGATCTTCCATGCCACCGAAGAGTGCAGATCATCCGACGCCGCACAATTCTTCCAGGCTTAGGAGGGGCATCCAACGGAGAAGCTGTTCTAGTCATAGTTCGCGGCGCGGGAGCGCCCGACACTGCTGAACGACCAAATGGCGCATTGGGCTGAGTTGCATAAGATGTCTGGAGCGGACATGAAGGACTTCATAGTTCGGCTATGGCCAGCCGAACCCATTCCGAGCAGTTATTTCGGCCTGGCGCAGTGACTTGTCGATGTAGTGCCCTAATCGACGCAATTAAGCGATCGGTGTGCATAGAAGGTGCACGGATGGCCTTCGCCCACGTCAAGATGCACCGGGTGAAGATGAAGGCCGCCGAAGTGGCTGTCGAGGGCCCTCCTGGAGGAAAGAACCACCAGACGCTGGAGCGCTATTTAGAGGACATTCTAGAGGGTGCCCGCTTGATAGAGGGTGAATATTTAGTAAGTCCTTTGAGCTTTATGTATGTGACCAGAAAAACGGTCCTTCGTATAATATGGAAACAATCTCTAAGATTTTAGTAAGTCACCGAATGGCTGACCAGCTCTCGCCGCATCATGACAGTCAGTTTTCAGCTTTCTCTACTGAGGTGCTTGACCGGACGAACCAGAAACATGACTGCAGTAATTCTCCCTTTACCACCCTAGACAAACAAATGGAATGTAAGGTAGCAAACACAGGAGCCGCGCAACCCAACTATTGACCAAAGACATGATTCGGAGCTGATGCATATAATGGTAAGCTCGGGATGCCGAATTGTTCTATAAAACTATTCTAGCTTTTGTTTGGCGACACAGGTGTGGCCATATAGAGCCCCTGGCAATTTGTGCCAAGGTGTGTGAATGAGACAACTAAGGAGACGACATACAATCTATGAATTAAGGCGATACCGAATAAAAATTGTTTTCACTGGAATCTGATTGATACGTCAAAACATGATCTTACCACTACAAAAAATACACTTCTGTGATGATACGTGTTTGTCACAGTAGGTCGCGTTTTTTGTCATGCATGTACATCCATGACAAATTTATGACAGAATCAAGATAGTCATACCTGTGCTGTCGTAGAAGTGTTCCATGACATTACCAAAATTATCATCACGGAAGTGTCCAGTTCCATGACGATAAATCGCGCGTCATAGAAGTGCTTTCGTCAAGGGTGACCGACACGTGACATCCACCGTAACGGAACGCCGTTAAGCTATCGGGTCGGGTTTTGGATCCGATAACCCGTTAACAACCCCGACCAATGGGGATTTTCCACGTGTAAAATCATCATTGGCTAGAGGAAACACGTGTCGGCTCATCGTTGGGACAGATGTCATCCACTCACTGGACTGAAGGCGCCTATGATACGTCGACACATGGTACGGCCCAACAGTGGCCCATTCCTGTGAAAAGGCCGGCCCATTTGACTTGGTCAAAAGCCGGCGGGCCGGCCCATGGAAAGCCTGTTAACGGCCTGTTCGCATATAGCCCATTTACAGCCCGCTAACCCAAGGCCCGTTACGCCCTATCCGAATTAGGCCCAATAGCGTCATCTGGGGCATCCAATATGATTCCAGCCCGCTTTCACTTCTGGCCCAGGTATAGCCCATGACGTCTTTCGGCCCATATGAGGCCCTTTGTAACTCTTGGCCCATTAGCGGCCCGTGCTGAAACTAGCCCGTAATGAACAGTGTATTACTTTACACCCATTAACGGCCTATGGTGAAACTGGTCCGTAATGAACAATGTATCACTTTATACCCATTAATGGCCCCCAAGTTAACTTTCGGCCTTCTGAGGGCCCATTTATTTTTGGGCTCATTTTCAGCATTCGGTTACTTACGGCCCGTTACTGTCATTTTCTGCTTGTGGGCCAAATTCAGCTCGTCGTTACAGTCGGCCCGTTTGTGGACCATTAGTCTGTTGGGCCATTTTCATAGCATCACCAAATACGGCCTATTAACGGCCCGTTATGGTCAGCCCATAAAACGTACGATTTCCATTAAAGGCCCGTCTACGACACATTAAAGGCCCGTACAAGACCCATAAATGAGTTGGCGGCCCATGGATCCTACGAGACGTAGAAGGCCCATGGATCCTACGAGACGTAGAAGGCCCATGGATCCGACGGCCCGTGAAGGGCCATGGTCGGGCGAGTTGGCCCCCATTTGAACGATATAGCATATTCAAAGAATTATCCTACTCAATACTATCACCTCTAAAAAGCATAGACTATACAACAAAGAGATCAAGGCACAGAAAGGTAGAATAATCCTACACTATACAATAAAGAAATTACAGTCGATTATACCCATTGGGCATTATGGTTCGGCACAGGTGATAATAAAGCATACAGAAACAACAAATTACATACACTGGGAAATACGACTCATACATCATGGACGCGCATCAACTTAACTCCATTTGAACAATAATCTCTTCAGAAAATAGGATTGGCCGGATTCAGATAGCACAAATTTCAGTCTGCAAAATCTCCAATTCCTTCATGGTTACCTCAGTGTCTTGCTTCATTTTTTGACTCCTGCATCTAATACCTGCATGTCTAGTCTCAACTTGTTGATTATATGTTAACAATCATGTACACGTTGTCTTGCCACCTCTAGTTGATGCTCGAGAACATCAGCACATTCCAATTCCAATCCATAATCATTCGGTAATGGCCATGCCGCACTGCTCGCAGATCTTTGTGTTGATGTCACTTTATCCTGAAATGTTTCGGTAAGTACACATGACTAGGGCAAACATATAGTTACAACAGTGAAGCGAACAAGACACTATTTTGTACTACATGGAAAAACAGGACTAACAATAACGTTACACGTCACTTTAAAAAAATGTTACACGTCATGAAGCATAAGCAGGTGATATTTTAAAAATTATAAAAAAGATAGTCTGTGCAGCCTGCATACAGAAATCCCTCTTAGCTCACCAGAGGAGCATGATGTTGGGGCCTAATCGAAAACACAGACAAGTTACAAATTTAGACAACACGTTGCGTATAAGTAAGCAAGCAGTTGGCCATTCTGTGCCTCAATTAAAGTCTTAGGGAGCATAATGAACAGCAGAGGATTTCATACAAACATACTACAGCAGGCAAAACTATGCAATCATTAGCGTAGTATAAACTAGATTGTGAGCCTCATGCAATAATAGTTGGTTAATAGACTTCAAAGTTTCAGGCACACTTCGGCAGAGTAATTAAATGGTAAGGCCTTTAATTATGTCAGCTAATAGTGATACAAGTACTGAACATCAGGCATGATTATTTGGGCATCTCATTAACCGAGGACAAATACAGCAATTGAAAAGAGAAAATTAACTATGCCTGAAACAAACAAGGAATTGAACTGTTGAGTTGCATACGGTGACTTACCTTAGCAGGCTGAAGAGGCTCAGCGCAGCTCCTACTTCTCTTGCAAGGCTCCTTCCTAACATCTTGTACACGGAAATTATCAATCTTATCTTCATTGCACCCTCTCTGCAAGGTGACACAAACTAGTTACTCGTCTCCTTGGAAGATAAATATGCATACTTTCCAGTCTGTGAACACAAAAGGATGAGATTATAACAAAACAACACCACATAATGAAACATGCCGCATCTCTTGCACTTGCACACAATGAAATAAGCATTTACTATGTCTGCACTATGTAAAAACTAGGCATACTTTCGAACTGGATCTCCAGGTACTCTTGGAGAGCCTACTGTAGTCTACAACCAAACCTTTATGTCACCTATGAGTTATACAAGGCCCCACTACAACATCCCTTAGTGTTTAAATTGTTGACAAGCTCTGTTAGAGTGTTAGATCAAGAACAACAAGTAATCAAAGCAAACAGTCCTAGTACGGCTGGCTGATGCAAACAAGCAATTGAACAGATGTGTGAGAAAATCTTACATATCAAGAAAAGAAGCAAAGAAGGAGGCTTAAAGACCATCACTTGACTGACCAGATTTAAGGGGCATTTAAACATCATGTGCGACGTATGAACTAACATAAACATTGCATATTCCACATTCTACAATGGAATGCGCATGTATTAGGTTATGCCATGTATGATGATGCCTAAATGTACAGATAGCAGGCAGGAGTGATTCATCATTGCACACACAATTGAATTGCAGGTTAAGGGCCAGTTCGATTCCGCCCTTTCAGGGAATATTGTCAAAATAAGCCATAATAGATGTAAAGAAGTCATTTTTGAGTTATGGGCTTGGGCTTAACTAACGCTTTGGAGGGGGGTGTTTCGGGTAAAACCTCACTAAAAATTGAAGGGAAGGGGAATAGTGAAATGACTCTGTTGTCTGCTTATATTACACTCAAAATGCATCTGCTGACGCCCGTGTCACACCTGACCCTCAAGTAAAAACAAACACGCAAGCATTCATTGCCCTGCCCGCTTGCATCTCCTCTCCCCTTTCCCTCTACCTCCATCCCCTACCTGCAGCACTAGGGTTCCTCTAGCGAGCCGTCGCCACTGGTCCCATCTGGCCTGGTCCTCGATGATGCTATGTCCAGCTAGGCTACATGGTCGGCGGGTAGGGGCAAATCTCCCTGGCTGCTGATGAGGACATCAATACCATTGTTACACCCACAGCCCCTACTGTTACATATACTGGACCAATTACTAGAGCTCGCGCACGCCAATTAAATTACCAGGTACTTTCGTTTCTTGGTAATGATTCTAATGTTCATGAGATTATGATGCTGCCTAAATTGGATACATTTGTTTTGCTTTCAAATGAAGGGCCTAGCTTGGAGAAGGATGAACATTGGAGCAAGAACACGCATGAAGTTGATGGCATGCGCAAGGGGATCAAGAACGGAGTTACAAGTGATGATTTCAGGACTTTGAAGCCGCCATAAGGAGTGCATGAAGCCATGGACGAAATATACAAGATGCCACTTCATAATATTCGTCCATAGGCTATTCTAGGTGCTGCGTCACCTTATTAATGGGCCAGGCCCATGTAATTTCGAAATACTTAAGTATAGGCTATTTTTAGAGTCCGTATGTGTGGGGAAACAAGAGTTAGGGTTGGTTTCGGACCCCACCCTCAAGGGCCACGAAATTCCCCTCTCTTCCTCCATATATACAGCCCTTAGGGCGTCGTTTAGACCTTGGGTTTTGTTTAGATTAAAAGTTCGCCATAGCTGCAACTTCGCGTACTTCGTTTGTGTCCAACGACCAGACCAAGACGTCACAGAACCCCACCTTGATCAATAAAGCTTTCATCTTATATTCGCAATATCCTGATTGCAATCTCAATTTCTTGCTTGTTCTTCGTTTGCTCGCAGGAAACAGGCCCTCGTGGTCAGGTTGATCGTGCTCCGGCGTGGTCAATAACCCCTCGGAAGTTGGTTTAGCGATTGCTAAGGCGCGACGTCTCGCACGTTCGTAGTCGGATCGTCAAGATCGACTCCCACAGAAAACGATAGCCACCATCTCATCGAAACATCGGGACACCTTTGCCTCTATCAAGTGGTATCAGATTTCCAGGTTGCTCGGTGAGATTTTACAGTTTTTCGTAGATTAGATCGAGTCTGTTCTTCATACCTACAGTCCACGAAAAAGCCACACAAAAAAAATTAGGGTTAGTTCATCATATCCGAACCAATCTGAGCCTTTGCATAATCTTTTTAGGGTTTTTGCTTTGTTGAATTTGCGGTTGCATCGTCGTGTCAAGTTGCTGGTCTTAGAGTCTAGTCTTTTAGAGTTTCGAGTTCTGGTCACAAGTTGTCACGCCGCCGCCGCACCATTATCATCGCCCATCTACCACTTTTGCTTATCCGCCAGCGCTCTGAATCCATATCCATATACCACCACCAATCCGTATCCATATACCACCATCAATCTCTATCCATATACCACCACCGCTACCATATACCACCACCGCTGCCATATACCACCACCATATATCCACCACCAATCCGAGTTCTTCTCATATTAGGTTTGTTCTTGAGATCAATCTCAATTCCGATTCGTGTTTCCGTGCCTGCGTAGGTCTCGGGAAAAAAAAAAGAGTCTGGAGACCCCCGGGCAGTTTTTAGGCCAAAATTTTCACGGGCAAAAATATTTTTTCCCTATCCTATTTTTAGGCTTTTCTGAGTCTTTTGAGCCACGTGCCATCATAGTGATTTTTTGTCGCACTTTTTCGTCGTCGCTGCCCTGATTTCCGAAAAAAAAAGTGGAAAAAAAATTTTCGTGCCCATCCTATCAGTTTGACGAGGGAAGAGTTTTGAGACACTCGCCATTATAGTGATTTTTCGCAAAAAAAAAGAGGAGCGCAAAAAAAAAAGAGCCCACAGCCCCTACTGTTACATATACTGGACCAATTACTAGAGCTCGCGCACGCCAATTAAATTACCAGGTACTTTCGTTTCTTGGTAATGATTCTAATGTTCATGAGATTATGATGCTGCCTAAATTGGATACATTTGTTTTGCTTTCAAATGAAGGGCCTAGCTTGGAGAAGGATGAACATTGGAGCAAGAACACGCATGAAGTTGATGGCATGCGCAAGGGGATCAAGAACGGAGTTACAAGTGATGATTTCAGGACTTTGAAGCCGCCATAAGGAGTGCATGAAGCCATGGACGAAATATACAAGATGCCACTTCATAATATTCGTCCATAGGCTATTCTAGGTGCTGCGTCACCTTATTAATGGGCCAGGCCCATGTAATTTCGAAATACTTAAGTATAGGCTATTTTTAGAGTCCGTATGTGTGGGGAAACAAGAGTTAGGGTTGGTTTCGGACGCCACCCTCAAGGGCCACGAAATTCCCCTCTCTTCCTCCATATATACAGCCCTTAGGGCGTCGTTTAGACCTTGGGTTTTGTTTAGATTAAAAGTTCGCCATAGCTGCAACTTCGCGTACTTCGTTTGTGTCCAACGACCAGACCAAGACGTCACAGAACCCCACCTTGATCAATAAAGCTTTCATCTTATATTCGCAATATCCAGATTGCAATCTCAATTTCTTGCTTGTTCTTCGTTTGCTCGCAGGAAATAGGCCCTCGTGGTCAGGTTGATCGTGCTCCGGCGTGGTCAATAACCCCTCGGAAGTTGGTTTAGCGATTGCTAAGGCGCGACGTCTCGCACGTTCGTAGTCGGATCGTCAAGGTCGACTCCCACAGAAAACGATAGCCACCATCTCATCGAAACATCGGGACACCTTTGCCTCTATCAGCTGCTCCTCCCTCTGGCGCCGCCCCTCATTCTCATGGTCTCCAGCAGCTGCTCCACTGTGATTCGTCCAACACACTACTCCGGCGGGCGCTGCACAACTACGGCTGATGCCACACTGCGGCATAAGGCACCTTATTCCCCCTCCCCTCCTCCCAGGCCATGGCCTTGAGGTGCTGTTGAAGGATAAGCTCATCCAACAAGGTGGGGATCTCCTCTGATTTTTTGCCAAATTTTCATTCTGATCCACTATACGATGAATTGCTATGAGCTGCTTCAGCTGCTGCTATATGATGCATTGCTATGAGCTGCTCCTGCTGCTGTTATATGATGAATTGCTATGAGTTGCTGCTGCTATATGATGAGTTGCTATGAGCTGTTGCTGCTGCTATATGATGAATTGCTATGAGCTGTTGCTGCTATATGATGATTTGCTACAAGCTGCTCCTCCTGCTGCTATATGATGAATTGCTATGAGCTGCTCCTGCTGCTGCTATATGATGAATTGCTATGAGCTGCTGCTGGTATATGACGAATTGCAGACTGCTGCTGCTGTATGATGAGTTGCTATGAGCTGCTGCTGCTGCTTTATGATGCTTTCAGGTGGTGCTGATATACGATAATAACCAGCCACTTGGACCATCGAATTTCAATAAATAATTGTTCTTCATTTAAATGTGGGTCATGTGTTCTTCGTTTAAATTAGGCAATGGGATCTCTATGGAAAACATTGACCAAAGTAGATTGTGCCAAGTAGATGGTATCTTTGTATTTGCATTTTGAGCAAATAGTGATGGTCTGTTTTCCTATCATATTAATTACTGCACTGGGTTCAATTTGTGATGTCTGCAAGTCAAATTAATTTCCATATGGGCAGCAAAATGAAAAAATATAATGCAATCTAGACTTTCCACTGATCATACCAAAGATAAGCTGAAAACGCAATGAAAAGAACTGGTTGGCTTATTACATGGAGCTTATATTCACAGGTGCTTATTGTCTTAGGATAACTCGTAATAACTGTCCCTAAGAAACTTGGCTAATAGAACTGGCATACAAATAACATGTCACGATGATTGCAATGGAGGAGTGACGTACCATAGCACACTTTATAGGCTCACCACTGCCTCTCCTTTTTTTTGCGATGTTCCATGAAATTGCCACATACATCTTGTACTTTTTCATTGTGTCCTATCTGCAAGTTGACACGGCTAATTTCAGACATCTCTACATGATACTACATTGCATATCCCTTGCGCATATTTAAACCACCAATTAACGATTGTGTGCGTACCATAAACTAGCCATGACTCTGTATGCTGGACTAGCAGGCACTCTAAGGGAGCCTAATGTAGTGCACTGGAATTCCTACATGCCACCTACGATTTTGTGTAATGTACCGCTCATGTTCGTAAATATATGTCTTTGTAGAGATTCCAGTATGGACCACATACAGATGTATATGGATGCATTTTCGTGTGTAGATTCACTCATTTTGCCCCATATGTAGCCTATAGTGGAATCTCTAGAAAGACTTATATTTAGGAACGGAGGTACGAGGTAGTATCATGTATGACATCTACATATCTAATTTAGCAGCCAGTAGTAGAAATCATTATCTGCACAATGGGATTACTGGTCGAAAATCATAGCAAAGCACGCTGGCAGGCACAGAACAATACAAGAGAGAGAGATGCGCTTACAAGATCATAGCAATGCCTCAGTCCAGGATCTTGGTTGGCCAAGCTGTTAGATCTAGAGGAAACATCGTCCTTGTAGTTTTTGCCAGCTGCATAACAGGTAACAGCGACCGGTTAGTATATTTGAGGTACATCGGGCATGCTGGACGGGTTTAAAGGTGACAAGTACCTAGGCCCTGGCGGGTGCTTGGCATCTCTCCAGACGGTGGGAATTAGGTTAGAAACATCGAGAGTGATGACGCTGCGCTGGCTGTCGGTGTCCGGTAAGGAGATCTAGAGCCGTCGAGTAGGGTGTTTGTGGAGCGGCTCCGGTAGGATGGACTACGGTGTGGGCGAAGCGGATCTGTGGCCGTGGACGAGGGCGTAGGTGAAGTTGCTCCGGTGGTTGGGTTAAGGATGGTGTCGACGACGCGGATCTACGACCGTGGACGGGTCATTAGAAGCTGCTCCGGTGGTTGGGTTAAGGATGGTGTCGACGATGCGGATCTGCGGCCGTGGACGGGGCGTCAGAAGCTGCTCTGGTAGGTTGGATGAGGGTGTGAGGAAGCGGATCTGACTTGTGAGTTGGCAAAGCGGCCCCGGTAGGGTTGAGAATGGTATGGGTGAAGCTACTCCGGTAGGGTTGACGATGGTGTCGGCGAAGCGGCTCCGGTAGGGTTGAGGAAGGTGTCGGCGAAGCGGCTCCGATAGGGTTGAGGAAGGTTTCGGCGAAGAGGATCAGAGGCCGTCGATGGGGGCGTCGGTGGGGCGGCTCCGGGGGTGTGGACGAAGCGTCTCCGGTGGGGAGTACAAATGAGCCGCTGCAGATGCGCAGCGGTTGACGAGAGTACCGGCGAAGCAGATCCGGCGCCGTGGACAAGGCCGACACTGAATGGGCTGTGGTACAGTGGTGGATGAGCAGTCTACTTGTTTCTAGAGGAGGTGGGAGGGGTAGATGCGGCCGCAGAAGCAGATCCGGTGAGGTGGACGCCGCTGGCAGTGAATGGGCTATGGTACGCCGGTGGATGAGCAGTCTAGGATTTCATGAGGGGAGGGGAGAAAGGGCGATGAAGTACGGACGACATGATGTAAGATGCTCTGGTGCTGTGGAGTTAGTCGTTTTTGCGGGAGGGGGAGAGGAAATGGGGGTGCCGTGTATGGGGGAACCGGAAGTTACCAAAGCAGCCCCGACCTATCGTGTAGATGAGGGCGGTATTGTAACTGTTGGTCTCCATGCACCAAGGACAAAAGGGGGATTTCGCTTGCTAAAGACTAAGGTGGCGGAAATTTTAGAAGGAGGCGGGAGATTTTGCCGCCCACGGGATCGTTCGTATCTAGTTTCAACTAATTTTGGACCGTGCTAGCGGGAAGGTCATGCTAGACTGTGTACACGGGGCGCGTATCACCAGTTAATAACTGGTGTGAAGTCCACCCCAGAAAAAAGACAATAACTCGAGATAACTTGGACGTTCACACGGGCGTGGCCAATCGTACGGGTGTAGTGGCGCGTTCACAAAAAAGGGATCAAACGCTCAGCCTATGTACTTCTCCTGTAAATAGATAATTTAGTGCCATTGGTTATTTACTTTAAACATAATGCATTGAGGTGTTAGTGTAGAGGCGCACAAAAAGAAATGGATATTGTAGTCAGCTACTTAAAAGTGTTACCTCATATGATTACATAGCCTCCATTTCATAAATTGCGTACCCGTTGAATTCATATATGAATATTACATATATTACTTCAAAATAGAAACTTAAATCATCCAAGACTAATGAATTTGAATGCAAGAGTAACAATGGTGCATGTACATGATAGCTACATTGGTTGTTTGAAGAAACATCACTGTAACTTTGGCATGCACAACTGAAAAGGTTTATTTAAATAGAAAAAATGTGATATGTGAGTGTCCAATCTTTATAGCGTTGAATCTATATTGTACCTTTGGCCACGATACGAAGTAGATATTGACTTATGTTCAAGCAATGCACGTCCACGATCGCTAGATAGTGATACATGAATGAATTATGCAATCTCTTTCACACGCATACATATCTCATTTCCCTGTGGGCATCGGAATCACACACGCGCAGTTGATGTATTTCTCTCCCTCCGTCAGGGTTAAATTCGTCTTTCTACCCCATCCTACAAGTCTCTCACATAGAAACACACACGCTCTCTATGTCTAACACGCCCACCCCTTTAATTCCGCCCACCCACAGCCACTAATGTCTCAAAGTATAATAATGTCTCTCACACATATGCTATCTACCTATCCCTTAATATAGCTAGATATGTGTCACACAAACTCCTTCTCCCTACTAGCAAGATGCCCATGCGTTGCACGGAACATCAAGATGCATTTGTATGAGAAGTTTATCTTGTGGGAGAAAAGGATGAATGAGGGAATGCCTTATTTGCAAATGCGGAGAGGGGTGTGGGTATCTTTTTGCAAAATTTCCATAGTTTCCTTCCTGTCCGTCGGATATAAATCGGATGGCCTATATTGCAGGATGGCAGGAACACCATCATCACCAACTCTGTTTTTTATAAGAGTAGAGATATGTGAGTGTCACTGCCCCCCCCCCCCCACACACCCACACTTCCCAACACCGAAGGAGTAGGGTGACACCTCGATCTTGATACTAATCTATCGACTGGCTTCTCTCTCAAACATACACACACACACTACCCGGCACCGAAGGAGTAGGGTGGCGCATCGATATTGATAATAATCTATCTACTCCTCTTTCAAACACACACACACACACACACTCGCTAGTTGTGCCTCTGTGCCTACCGCGCACACTCTCGATACGTCTTTCTCTCCCTCCCCCAACAATGACAACAGAAGGGTGACAACTTGATCTGATCATAATCTGTCAATTGGTTTCTCTCTCAAACATTGTGTCTCGGTGCCTCGCTCGGTAGCCTCCTCGATATGTAGACTTCTCGCGCGCGCACAGCTGTAGTGACGATGACGCTGAACCCAGTGTGCCTTGTTTTTACCTGCCTCATGTGATAGTTTTCACCCTGTTTTCTGTTAATTAACAAGGAAACATTTTCTTTGTTACTACTAGTGAATCTGAAATCATTCGGGGCAGACATAAAATATATCACTTCAACCCAATTATCACAGCAACTATTTTAAAAGAAATTAGCTAGCTGCCCGTGCGTTGCACGAAACATCAAGATGCATTTGTATGAGTAGTTTATCTTGTGAGAGAAAGGTTGAATGAGGGAAGGCCTTATTTGCGAACGTGCAGAGACGTGTGGGTATATTTTTGCAAAATTGCCATAGTTTCTTTCCTATCCGTTAGATATAAATCCGACGGCCTATATTGCAGGATGGCACGCACACCATCATCACCAACTCTGTTTTCTACTCCCTCCGTCCGAAAATACTTGTCATCAAAATTGATAAAAAGAGATGTATCTAAAACTAAAATACATCTAGATACATTTCCTTTTATCCATTTTGATGACAAGTATTTACGGACAGAGGGAGTATTTGTCTTTTTAGAGATTTCAACAAGTGACTATGACCAGACCTTACCAACATACTCAAAAAAGTAGTCCATAATTTTGATGTTACCCTCTTTTCTTGGTGGTGCAGTGCCATCTGGATACCTCATAAATAAATCAAGGACAAATCTGACCCCTTCCTGAAAAGACATACGGAGCAAAATGAGTGAATCTACACTCTAAAATATGTCTACATACACATCCGTATGTGGTAGTCCATTTGAAATCTGAAAAAGACAAATATTTAGGAACGAATGGAGTATATATAAGAGTAGAATGGAGATATATCTCCAGCATGGTCTACAACAAAAATGTGCTGGGCTGGTTAGCTCCGGATGCTCGCAACGCGATGACATGAGTTCGAATTCTGTCTTTTAACTTTATATTTTTATATTATATATTACTCTACTTAGTTAATATGTACTTCTTTAGCTACTGTACTGACAGTGGAATCCACAGAGTACTTAGAATACAAGATTAAGGATGGACTTGTTTCTTTTTTAACTTTCTGTACGAAGCTGTAGCCACCTTGCAAGTCATGTGTACACTATACACGCAATTAACTTTTTATAGAGGGTCAATCATACATGCAATTAACACAAATGGATTGGATGTCACTCTATTATTTCCAGCATAAAGAGCATCTCCAACGGCAGCAGGCAAATTTCCTCCCGCTCCCTTAAGCGGAGGACGACATCAAACGCCAACGACATACATTTTTACAACTCTAACCAACCAGATGAAATTCGTGCAAACACGGAATGATTTCATATAAGCATGAAGGATTTCGTATAAAAAGCCGGATCTTCATATAAACATGATGGATTTCATTACATTTACATGAACTAAGAGGTGCCAATCTGGCTCTCTTGTATAATTAATACTCCCTCCGTCCGGAAATACTTGTCCTAGAAATGGATGTATCTAGACTTATTTTAGTTCTAAATGGCCGCCAGCAGATCCATTTGTCTTCCTCATGTCCGTCACACACTTGCAGGGTCGACGAAGTGATAGAGGCTAAGGTGTCCCAATGTTTCGATGAGATGGTGGCTATCGTTTTCTGTGGGAGTCGACCTTGACGATCCGACTACGAACGTGCGAGACGTCGCGCCTTAGCAATCGCTAAACCAACTTCCGAGGGTTATTGACCACGCCGGAGCACGATCAACCTGACCACGAGGGTCTATTTCCTGCGAGCAAACGAAGAACAAGCAAGACACTGAGATTGCAATCGGGATATTGCGAATATAAGATGAAAGCTTTATTGATCAAGGTGGGGTTCTGTGACGTCTTGGTCTGGTCGTTGGAAACAAACGAAGTACGCGAAGTTGCAGCTATGGCGAACTTTTAATCTAAACAAAACCCACAGTCTAAACGACGCCCTAAGGGCTGTATATATGGAGGAAGAGGGGGGATTTTCGTGGCCCTTGAGGGTGGGGTCCGAAACCAACCCTAACTCTTGTTTCCCCACACATACGGACTCTAAAAATAGCCTATACTTAAGTATTTCGAAATTACATGGGCCTGGCCCATTAATAAGGTGACGCAGCACCTAGAATAGCCTATGGACGAATATTATGAAGTGGCATCTTGTATATTTCATCCAAGGCTTCATGCACTCCTTATGGCGGCTTCAAAGTCCTGAAATCATCACTTGAAACTCCGTTCTTGATCCCCTTGCGTATGCCATCAACTCCAGGCGTGTTCTTGCTCCAATGTTCATCCTTCTCCAAGCTAGGCCCTTCATTTGTAAGCAAAACAAATGTATCCAATTTAGGCAGCATCGTAATCTCATGAACATTAGAATCATTACCAAGAAACGAAAGTACCTGGTAATTTAATTGGCGTGTGCGAGCTCTAGTAATTGGTCCAGTATATGTAACAGTAGGGGCTGTGGGTGTAACAATGGTATTGATGTCCTCATCATCCTCCCCTTCTTGAAATGAAGTCGTCCTCGACGGAAGCGCATCTTCCTCACCCAAATAAGGCTTCAAATCTGCAATGTTAAAAGTGGGACTAACCCCAAAATCTACAGGTAGCTCAAGTTTATATGCATTATCATTTATTTTCTCTAACACCTTAAAAGGACCATCAGTACGTGGCATTAGCTTTGATTTGCGCAGATTAGGAAATCTATCTTTACGCAAATGTAACCAAACAAGATCTCCAGGCGCAAACACAACATGTTTTCTACCCTTATCCCCAGCAAGTTTATATTTAGCATTCATACGCTGAATGTTTTCCTTAGTTAACTCATGCATTTTTAAAATCAATTCAGAACGTTCTTTAGCATCAAAATTAACCTTCTCTGAAGATGGAAGAGGCAACAAATCAATAGGTGCACGAGGTAGGAAACCATACACAATTTCAAAAGGGCACATCTTAGTAGTAGAATGCAATGAGCGATTATAAGCAAATTCAATATGAGGCAAGCATTCTTCCCACATTTTCTTGTTATTCTTCAAAACAACCCTAAGCATAGTAGACAATGTTCTATTGACTACTTCAGTTTGTCCATCAGTTTGGGGGTGACAAGTAGTACTAAAAAGCAGCTTAGTCCCCAACTTAGCCCATAAACATCTCCAAAAGTGGCTAAGAAATTTAGTATCACGATCTGAAACAATAGTATTTGGCACACCATGTAAGCGAATAATTTCACGAAAGAACAAATCAGCAACATTAACAGCATCATCGCTTTTATGACATGGTATAAAGTGTGCCATTTTCGAGAACCTATCCACGACAACAAATATGCTATCCCTCCCCTTCTTTGTTCGAGGTAAACCTAAAACAAAGTCCATAGATATATCCTCCCAAGGAACACTAGGTACAGGCAAAGGCATATATAAACCATGAGGATTGAGTCGTGACTTAGCTCTTTGACATGTAGTGCAGCGAGCAACAAAACGCTCAACATCCCGTCTCATCTTTGGCCAAAAGAAATGTGTAGCAATGATGGGGACATCAATACCATTGTTACACCCACAGCCCCTACTGTTACATATACTGGACCAATTACTAGAGCTCGCGCACGCCAATTAAATTACCAGGTACTTTCGTTTCTTGGTAATGATTCTAATGTTCATGAGATTATGATGCTGCCTAAATTGGATACATTTGTTTTGCTTACAAATGAAGGGCCTAGCTTGGAGAAGGATGAACATTGGAGCAAGAACACGCATGGAGTTGATGGCATGCGCAAGGGGATCAAGAACGGAGTTACAAGTGATGATTTCAGGACTTTGAAGCCGCCATAAGGAGTGCATGAAGCCTTGGACGAAATATACAAGATGCCATTTCATAATATTCGTCCATAGGCTATTCTAGGTGCTGCGTCACCTTATTAATGGACCAGGCCCATGTAATTTCGAAATACTTAAGTATAGGCTATTTTTAGAGTCCGTATGTGTGGGGAAACAAGAGTTAGGGTTGGTTTCGGACCGCACCCTCAAGGGCCACGAAATTCCCCTCTCTTCCTCCATATATACAGCCCTTAGGGCGTCGTTTAGACTTTGGGTTTTGTTTAGATTAAAAGTTCGCCATAGCTGCAACTTCGCGTACTTCGTTTGTGTCCAACGACCAGACCAAGACGTCATAGAACCCCACCTTGATCAATAAAGCTTTCATCTTATATTCGCAATATCCAGATTGCAATCTCTGTTTCTTGCTTGTTCTTCGTTTGCTCGCAGGAAACAGGCCCTCGTGGTCAGGTTGATCGTGCTCCGGCGTGGTCAATAACCCCTCGGAAGTTGGTTTAGCGATTGCTAAGGCGCGACGTCTCGCACGTTCGTAGTCGGATCGTCAAGGTCTACTCCCACAGAAAACGATAGCCACCATCTCATCGAAACATCGGGACACCTTAGCCTCTATCAAGTGGTATCAGATTTCCAGGTTGCTCGGTGAGATTTTTACAGTTTTTCGTAGATTAGATCGAGTCTGTTCTTCATACCTACAGTCCACGAAAAAGCCACAAAAAAAATTAGGGTTAGTTCATCATATCCGAACCAATCTGAGCCTTTGCATAATCTTTTTAGGGTTTTTGCTTTGTTGAATTTGCGGTTGCATCGTCGTGTCAAGTTGCTGGTCTTAGAGTCTAGTCTTTTAGAGTTTCGAGTTCTGGTCATAAGTTGTCACGCCGCCGCCGCACCATCATCATCGCCCATCTACCACCATTGCTTATCCGCCACCGTTCTGAATCCGTATCCATATACCACCACCAATCTGTATCCATATACCACCACCAATCTGTAACCATATATCCACCACCAATCCGAGTTCTCATATTAGGTTTGTTCTTGAGATCAATCTCAATTCCGATTCGTGTTTCCTTGCCTGCGTAGGTCTCGAAAAAAAAATATATTTTCACGGGCAAAAATATTTTTTCCCTATCCTATTTTTAGGTTTTTCTCAGTCTTTTGAGCCACGTGCCATCATAGTGATTTTTTGTCGCACTTTTTCGTCGTCGCTGCCCTGATTTCCGAAAAAAAAGTGAAATTTTTTTTTCGTGCCCATCCTATCAGTTTGACGAGGGAAGAGTTTTGAGACACTCGCCATTATAGTAATTTTTCGCAAAAAAAAAGAGGAGCGCAAAAAAAAAGAGGAGCGCAAAAAAAAAGCGAAAAAAAAAGTTCCAGAGTGTGCTTTTCCCTTATTTACGTGCAGCGCCGTGATTTTGTTAGTGTTCTAGGCTCGCGTCTCTAGCACGGTCTCGCCTAGGACCAGCACAGTACCGTCGTTGAGCGTTTATTCAACTTTGCATCTCTGAATTGATTATTGCTGACCCTTTTTGCTACCATACTATAAGCCTTCCCAGCTCCACATACCTCTACGTCGTGCGTTTGACTCTCCCTGGCAATCGCTCTATCCAAGCTTTTGAGAGTTTTGACTACAACGGTTGCCGATCACCGCCTGCTGCTGGGTAAGAACTGGTAAGAATTTGAGATTGGCTTGACGGATTTGTGACACCCGCCACCACCACCTCTTGTTAGTATTCTGTAGGATCATATTCTTGTGTGTTTTCTATTGTTTCTAACCATGGCAGGATCACAAGCCGACGAGACTGACTGGGAGAACATGACGAATCAGGAGTTGCATGATAAATTTCAGCAAATGATGAATGGACAGGTGCAGGATGTGCTAAACAGATTTGAAGAGGCCATGGAGAAGATAGATGACATGGAGAAGACGTTCGAAACAAATCTCGATAACAGGTTTAATGAATTGCTCGCGCGTCTTCCACCACCACCACCGGCTGCACCTAACGCACCTCTACAACAACAACAACGACGACTACCTACACATCGTGAAACAGCCCTCCGCCGAGCGAGCCGTCTCCCTCTTGCACCTGGCCAAACTGTTGGTGCTGCTGTTGCTACTTCTATGGCTCCTGCTGCTGATGCGGAGGAGGATGATTTTGCTGGCGATTACGAGGATGAGGTTGATCAAAATCAGAACTACGTGCCACCACCAGCACAGCAACCATCAGGTCGTCCACATGCAAATAATGGCAATGGTAGGGCTCACCCTCAGGTACGAGATCATGACCATCTCCCTAAACTAAAATTGAATATTCCACCATTTGAGGGTAGATATGTTCCTGATATATATCTTACTTGGGAGTTAGAAACTGAACAACGATTTACATGTTTACAATATCCCGAGGAGAGACGTGTTCCTGCTGCTGTTTGTGCATTCACTAGTTTTGCATGTGTTTGGTGGTCTGAGCATTGTAGATTATATCCCATTCCTGCTACTTGGGCTGCTTTGAAAACTGCTATGCGTACTCGTTGGGTTCCACCATATTATCAACGTGAATTACTTCAAAAATTGCAATGCTTAAGACAGGGAAAAATTCTGTAGAAGAATATTATCAGGAATTACAAACTGGCATGATTAGATGTGGTATTGTTGAGGAGAATGAAGCTATGCTTGCACGTTTTATGGGTGGATTAAATAGAGAGATTCAGACGATTCTAGAGTATAAGGAGTATACTAATATCACTCGTTTATTCCATCTTGCTTGTAAAGCTGAACGTGAAGTGCAGGATCGACAGGCGTTGGCGCGGACTAACTTTTCTGCAGGTCGACCTTCTTCATGGGCACCACGTGCATCATCTACTTCCACACGTTCTGCTACACCGGCGCCTCCGTCGGCTGCCACCTCCAACCGTGATACAATAAAGCAGGCACAATCACCACTATTTGCCAAGAGCACACCTTCTGGGCCTGCAAAGAGCTCTTCTTCATCCATGGCATCAACAGGGCAAACACATGATATTATTTGTCGACGTTGCAAGGGTGGAGGTCATTATGCGAGAGAATGCCCATCTAAGCGTGTGATGATTGTTACTGAGGATGGTGGGTATGAGTCCGCTAGTGACTATGATGAGGAGACTTTGGCTCTTATTACACGTGACAAACACGGTGGAGACGATTCTGATCATGAGACGCAATACATGGCTCCTGAAGATGCTGACAGGTATGAATGTTTAGTTGCTCAACGTGTTTTGAGTGTGCAGGTTACACAAGCTGAGCAAAATCAGAGGCATAATTTGTTCCATACAAAGGGAGTTGTGAAGGAACGTTCTGTTCGCGTGATCATAGATGGAGGGAGTTGCAACAACTTGGCTAGCATCGAGATGGTGGAGAAGCTATCTCTCACCACAAGACCACATCCACATCCTTACTACATCCAATGGTTCAACAACAGCGGCAAGGTTAAGGTAACACGTACTGTTCGTGTGCATTTTAGTATCTCTACATATGCTGATTATGTTGATTGTGATGTGGTACCTATGCAAGCATGTTCCTTATTACTTGGTAGACCATGGCAATTTGATAAAAATTCTATTCACCATGGTAGAAACAATCAGTATACTCTTGTTCATAAGGATAAAAATATTACTTTGCTTCCTATGACTCCTGATTCCATTTTGAAAGATGATATTAATAGAGCTAATAAAGCAAAACAGGAGAAAACTAAGAGTGAAAATCAGATTGTGGCAAAAGAATTTGAGCAACAAATGCAGCCTAATAATAATAAACAATCTAGTGTTGCTTCTGAAATTAAATTGAAAAGTGCATGTTTACTTGCCACCAAATCTGATATTGATGATCTAGATTTTAGCAAATCTATTTGCTATGCTTTTGTGTGCAAAGAGGCATTATTTTCATTCGAGGATGTGCCTTCCTCTTTGCCTCCTGCTGTCACTAACATTTTGCAAGAGTTCGCCGACGTCTTTCCACAAGACGTGCCACCGGGATTACCACCTTTTCGCGGGATTGAGCATCAAATTGACTTAATTCCCGGTGCATCATTACCCAACCGTGCACCATACCGTACCAATCCAGAGGAGATGAAGGAGATTATGCGTCAAGTACAAGAACTGCTCGACAAAGGTTATATACGCGAATCCCTTAGTCCTTGTGCTGTTCCTATCATTTTAGTGCCGAAAAAGGATGGTACGTCGCGTATGTGCGTTGATTGTAGAGGCATTAATAATATTACTATTCGTTATCGTCATCCTATTCCTAGGCTAGATGATATGCTTGATGAATTGAGTGGCTCTACAATATTCTCGAAAGTTGATTTGCGTAGTGGTTACCATCAAATTCGTATGAAATTGGGAGATGGATGGAAAACAGCATTTAAAACTAAGTTTGGATTATATGAGTGGTTAGTCATGCCTTTTGGGTTAACTAATGCACCTAGTACTTTCATGAGGTTAATGAACGAAGTTTTACGTGCTTTCATTGGACGATTTGTGGTAGTTTACTTTGATGACATATTGATTTATAGCAAATCTTTGGAGGAACATTTGGAACATTTACGTGCTGTTTTTATTGCTCTACGTGATGCACGTTTCTTTGGTAACCTTGGAAAGTGCACCTTTTGCACCGACCGAGTATCTTTTCTTGGCTATGTTGTTACTCCACAGGGAATTGAAGTTGATAAAGCCAAGATTGAAGCTATTGAGAGTTGGCCGCAGCCCAAAACGGTCACACAAGTGAGGAGTTTCCTTGGCCTCGCTGGTTTCTATAGGCGTTTTGTGAGAGATTTCAGCACCATTGCTGCACCTTTCAACGAGCTTACAAAGAAGGATGTACCTTTTGTTTGGGGTACCACACAGGAAGAAGCCTTCACGGGATTGAAAGATAAGTTGACACATGCTCCTTTACTCCAACTTCCTAATTTCAATAAGACTTTTGAGCTTGAATGTGATGCTAGTGGAATTGGATTAGGAGGTGTGTTATTACAAGATGGAAAACCTGTTGCATACTTTTTTGAAAAATTGAGTGGGCCTAGTCTGAACTATTCTACTTATGATAAAGAATTATATGCTCTTGTTCGGACCTTAGAAACATGGCAACATTATTTATGGCCCAAGGAATTTGTTATACATTCTGATCATGAATCTTTGAAACACATTAAAAGTCAAGCAAAACTGAACCGTAGACATGCTAAATGGGTTGAATTCATTGAGACTTTCCCTTATGTCATTAAACACAAGAAGGGTAAAGAAAATGTTATTGCTGATGCCTTGTCTCGTCGTTATACTATGCTTTCACAACTTGACTTTAAAATATTTGGTTTGGAGACCATCAAAGATCAATATGTTCATGATGCTGAATTTAAAGATGTATTGCAGAATTGTAAGGAAGGGAGAACTTGGAACAAGTTCGTTCTTAACGATGGATTTGTGTTTCGTGCTAACAAGCTATGCATTACAGCTAGCTCCGTTCGTCTTTTGTTGTTGCAGGAGGCACATGGAGGAGGATTAATGGGACACTTTGGCGTCAAGAAGGCGGAGGATATACTTGCTACACATTTCTTTTGGCCAAAGATGAGACGGGATGTTGAGCGTTTTGTTGCTCGCTGCACTACATGTCAAAGAGCTAAGTCACGACTCAATCCTCATGGTTTATATATGCCTTTGCCTGTACCTAGTGTTCCTTGGGAGGATATATCTATGGACTTTGTTTTAGGTTTACCTCGAACAAAGAAGGGGAGGGATAGCATATTTGTTGTCGTGGATAGGTTCTCGAAAATGGCACACTTTATACCATGTCATAAAAGCGATGATGCTGTTAATGTTGCTGATTTGTTCTTTCGTGAAATTATTCGCTTACATGGTGTGCCAAATACTATTGTTTCAGATCGTGATACTAAATTTCTTAGCCACTTTTGGAGATGTTTATGGGCTAAGTTGGGGACTAAGCTGCTTTTTAGTACTACTTGTCACCCCCAAACTGATGGACAAACTGAAGTAGTCAATAGAACATTGTCTACTATGCTTAGGGCTGTTTTGAAGAATAACAAGAAAATGTGGGAAGAATTCTTGCCTCATATTGAATTTTCTTATAATCGTTCATTGCATTCTACTACTAAGATGTGCCCTTTTGAAATTGTGTATGGTTTCCTACCTCGTGCACCTATTGATTTGTTGCCTCTTCCATCTTCGAAGAAGGTTAATTTTGATGCTAAAGAACGTTCTGAATTGATTTTAAAAATGCATGAGTTAACTAAGGAAAACATTGAGCATATGAATGCTAAATATAAACTTGCTGGAGATAAGGGTAGAAAACATGTTGTGCTTGCACCTGGAGATCTTGTTTGGTTACATTTGCGTAAAGATAGATTTCCTAATCTGCGCAAATCAAAGCGAATGCCACGTCCTGATGGTCCTTTTAAGGTTTTAGAGAAAATAAATGATAATGCATATAAACTTGAGCTACCTGCAGATTTTGGGGTTAGTCCCACTTTTAACATTGCAGATTTGAAGCCTTATTTGGGTGAGGAAGATGAGCTTCCGTCGAGGACGACTTCATTTCAAGAAGGGGAGGATGATGAGGACATCAATACCATTGTTACACCCACAGCCCCTACTGTTACATATACTGGACCAATTACTAGAGCTCGCGCACGCCAATTAAATTACCAGGTACTTTCGTTTCTTGGTAATGATTCTAATGTTCATGAGATTATGATGCTGCCTAAATTGGATACATTTGTTTTGCTTACAAATGAAGGGCCTAGCTTGGAGAAGGATGAACATTGGAGCAAGAACACGCATGGAGTTGATGGCATGAGCAAGGGGATCAAGAACGGAGTTACAAGTGATGATTTCGGGACTTTGAAGCCGCCATAAGGAGTGCATGAAGCCTTGGACGAAATATACAAGATGCCACTTCATAATATTCGTCCATAGGCTATTCTAGGTGCTGCGTCACCTTATTAATGGGCCAGGCCCATGTAATTTCGAAATACTTAAGTATAGGCTATTTTTAGAGTCCGTATGTGTGGGGAAACAAGAGTTAGGGTTGGTTTCGGACCCCACCCTCAAGGGCCACGAAATTCCCCTCTCTTCCTCCATATATACAGCCCTTAGGGCGTCGTTTAGACTTTGGGTTTTGTTTAGATTAAAAGTTCGCCATAGCTGCAACTTCACGTACTTCGTTTGTGTCCAACGACCAGACCAAGACGTGATGAGGACATCAATACCATTGTTACACCCACAGCCCCTATTGTTACATATACTGGACCAATTACTAGAGCTCGCGCACGCCAATTAAATTACCAGGTACTTTCGTTTCTTGGTAATGATTCTAATGTTCATCAGATTATGATGCTGCCTAAATTGGATACATTTGTTTTGCTTTCAAATGAAGGGCCTAGCTTGGAGAAGGATGAACATTGGAGCAAGAACACGCATGAAGTTGATGGCATGCGCAAGGGGATCAAGAACGGAGTTACAAGTGATGATTTCAGGACTTTGAAGCCGCCATAAGGAGTGCATGAAGCCATGGACGAAATATACAAGATGCCACTTCATAATATTCGTCCATAGGCTATTCTAGGTGCTGCGTCACCTTATTAATGGGCCAGGCCCATGTAATTTCGAAATACTTAAGTATAGGCTATGTTTAGAGTCCGTATGTGTGGGGAAACAAGAGTTAGGGTTGGTTTCGGACCCCACCCTCAAGGGCCACGAAATTCCCCTCTCTTCCTCCATATATACAGCCCTTAGGGCGTCGTTTAGACTTTGGGTTTTGTTTAGATTAAAAGTTCGCCATAGCTGCAACTTCGCGTACTTCGTTTGTGTCCAACGACCAGACCAAGACGTCACAGAACCCCACCTTGATCAATAAAGCTTTCATCTTATATTCGCAATATCCAGATTGCAATCTCAGTTTCTTGCTTGTTCTTCGTTTGCTCGCAGGAAACAGGTCCTCGTGGTCAGGTTGATCGTGCTCCGGCGTGGTCAATAACCCCTCGGAAGTTGGTTTAGCGATTGCTAAGGCGCGACGTCTCGCACGTTCGTAGTCGGATCGTCAAGGTCGACTCCCACAGAAAACGATAGCCACCATCTCATCGAAACATCAGGACACCTTTGCCTCTATCAAGCAAGTATATCCTCCGTCTTCTTGACGCCAAAGTGTCCCATTAATCCTCCTCCATGCGCCTCCTGCAACAACAAAAGACGAACGGAGCTAGCTGGAATGCATAGCTTGTTAGCACGAAACACAAATCCATCGTTAAGAACGAACTTGTTCCAAGTTCTCCCTTCCTTACAATTCTACAATACATCTTTAAATTCAGCATCATGAACATATTGATCTTTGATGGTCTCCAAACCAAATATTTTAAAGTCAAGTTGTGAAAGCATAGTATAACGACGAGACAAGGCATCCGCAATAACATTTTATTTACCCTTCTTGTGTTTAATGAGATAAGGGAAAGTCTCAATGAATTCAACCCATTTAGCATGTCTACGGTTCAGTTTTGCTTGACTTTTAATGTGTTTCAAAGATTCATGATCAGAATGTATAACAAATTCCTTGGGCCATAAATAATGTTGCCATGTTTCTAAGGTCCGAACAAGAGCATATAATTCTTTATCATAAGTAGAATAGTTCAGACTAGGCCCACTCAATTTTTCAGAAAAGTATGCAACAGGTTTTCCATCTTGTAATAACACACCTCCTAATCCAATTCCACTAGCATCACATTCAAGCTCAAAAGTCTTATTGAAATTAGGAAGTTGGAGTAAAGGAGCATGTGTCAACTTATCTTTCAAAACCGTGAAGGCTTCTTCCTGTGCGGTACCCCAAACAAAAGGCACATCCTTCTTTGTAAGCACGTTGAGAGGTGCAGCAGTGGTGCTGAAATCTCTCACAAAATGCCTATAGAAACCAGCGAGGCCAAGGAAACTCCTCACTTGTGTGACCGTTTTGGGCTGCAGCCAACTCTCAATAGCTTCAATCTTGGCTTTATCAACTTCAATTCCCTGTGGAGTAACAACATAGCTCTGATACCACTTGATAGAGGCGAGGGTCCCGATGTTTCGATGAGATGATAACTATCGATTTGGTGGAGACGACTTTGACGATCCGACTACAAACGTGCACGACGTTGCGCCTTAGCAATCGCTAAACCAATCTCCTGAGGTTACTGACGATGCTGGAAGCACGGTCAGCCTGACCACGAAGGTCTATTCCTGCAAGCAATCAAAGAACGAGCAAGAATATGATAAAGCAATCTGAATATTGCAAATATATATATGAAGTATTGATAATGGTGGGGATCCGTAAGCGGTCTTGGTCTGGTCTTTGGACACAAACGAAGTACACGAAGTTGCAATGGCTAACTTTTAACTAAACAAATCCCAAGGAAAAAGCTACTAGATGGATCTACTTATATCGGAGCAAGGGGTGGCGGCCAAGGAGGTGGGAGGACGTCTCAAGGCAGCCTAAAACTAACCCTAGGTCGTACAAGGCTCATGGGCCCAAGTGGAGGTGATGCAACATCTTTGGGCTTGTAGTTTGACTCGGACTCTGCTGCAACGTCAGATTGTTTCGTCCGTAACTCAACGCTCCGGACGAATTTGAAGGTGAATCCAATTGGCTTGTAAAGAGCACGAAATCTAGTTTCCAACAAAAAAAGAATCACCCAATTCGGAGTCCGTATGAAAAAGTTGTTGGCGTTTTGAGTCAGGTATGTCTGTGCAGTCCGAATCTGAATCCAGAACGTGAAAGACTTGGACTCTATCTTCTCTTGGCCCAAAAGTGACGTGAGAGGACTTTTTGAACACAACATAAACTTCTCCTTTTCCCTTATCTTTATATGTGGATTGTACAAATTTCCCATACACCTGCAATTAGACAAAACACAAAAGTGTGTGAAGTATTTTGTTCTGGATAACATAAATAGATTATTGAATAGTTTGCATTAGAAATCACCTGACAAATATGCATGTATGCAATATTTTTGGTCGTATCCAAGGTAGTCATGTTCTCATCACGGTCGGTGCAAAAGGTGCACTTTCCAAGGTTTCCAAACAAACGTGCATCACGTAGAGCAATAAAAACAGCACGTAAATGTTCCAAAAGTTCCTCCAAAGATTTGCTATAAATCAATATGTCATGAAAGTAAACTACCACAAATCGTCCAATGAAAGCACGTAAAACTTCATTCATTAACCTCATGAAAGTACTAGGTGCATTAGTTAACCCAAAAGGCATGACTAACCACTCATATAATCCAAACTTAGTTTTAAATGCTGTTTTCCATTCATCACCCAATTTCATACGAATTTGATGGTATCCACTACGCAAATCAACTTTGGAGAATATTGTAGAGCCACTCAATTCATCAAGCATATCATCTAGCCTAGGAATAGGATGACAATAACGAATAGTAATATTATTAATGCCTCTACAATCAACGCACATACGCGACATACCATCCTTTTTCAGCACTAAAATGATAGGAACAGCACAAAGGACTAAGGGATTCGCGTATATAACCTTTGTCGAGCAGTTCTTGTACTTGACGCATAATCTCCTTCGTCTCCTCTGGATTGGTATGGTATGGTGCACGGTTGGGTAGCGAAGCACCGGGAATTAAGTCAATTTGATGCTCAATCCCTCGAATAGGTGGTAATCCCGGTGGCACGTCTTGTGGAAAGACGTCAGCGAACTCCTGCAAAATGTTAGTGACAGCAGGGGGCAAAGAGGAAGGCACGTCCTCGAATGAAAATAATGCCTCTTTGCACACAAAAGCATAGCAAACAGATTTTGCTGAAATCTAGCTCATCAATATCAGATTTGGTGGCAAGTAAACATGCACTTTTCAATTTAATTTCAGAAACAACAGTAGATGGTTTATTATTAGGCTTCATTTGGTGCTCAAATTCTTTTGCCACAATCTGATTCTCACTCTTATTTGTCTCCTGTTTTGCTTTATTAGCTCTATTAATATCATCTTTCAAAATGGAATCAGGAGTCATAGGAAGCAAAGTAATATTTTTATCGTTATGAACAAGAGTATACTGATTGTTTCTACCATGGTGTACAGAATTTTTATCAAATTGCCATGGTCTACCAAGTAATAAGGAACATGCTTGCATAGGTACCACATCACAATCAACATAATCAGCATATGTAGAGATACTAAAATGCACACGAACAGTACGTGTTACCTTAACCTTGCCGCTGTTGTTGAACCATTGGATGTAGTAAGGATGTGGATGTGGTCTTGTGGTGAGAGATAGCTTCTCCACCATCTCCATGCTAGCCAAGTTATTGCAGCTCCCTCCATCTATGATCACGCGAACAGAATGTTCCTTCACAACTCCCTTTGTATGGAACAAATTATGCCTCTGATTTTGCTCAGCTTGTGTAACCTGCACACTCAAAACACGTTGAGAAACTAAACATTCATACCTGTCAGCATCTTCAGGAGCCATGTATTGCATCTCATGATCAGAATCGTCTCCACCGTGTTCGTCACGTGTAATAAGAGCCAAAGTCTCCTCATCATAGTCACTAGCGGACTCATACCCACCATCCTTAGTAACAATCATCACACGCTTAGATGGGCATTCTCTCGCATAATGACCTCCACCCTTGCAACGTCGACAAATAATATCATGTGTTTGCCCTGTTGATGACATGGATGAAGAAGAGCTCTTTGCAGGCCTAGAAGGTGTGCTCTTGGCAGATAGTGGTGATTGTGCCTGCTTTATTGTATCACGGTTGGAGGTGGCAGCCGACGGAGGCGCCGGTGTAGCAGAACGTGTGGAAGTAGATGATGCACGTCGTGTCCATGATGAAGGTCGACCTGCAGAAAAGTTAGTCCGCGCCAATGCCTGTCGATCCTGCACTTCACGTTCAGCTTTACAAGCAAGATGGAATAAACGAGTGATATTAGTATACTCCTTATACTCTAGAATCGTCTGAATCTCTCTATTTAATCCACCCATAAAACGTGCAAGCATAGCTTCATTCTCCTCACCAAAACCACATCTAATCATGCCAGTTTGTAATTCCTGATAATATTCTTCTACAGAATTTTTTCCTTGTCTTAAGCGCTGCAATTTTTGAAGTAATTCACGTTGATAATATGGTGGAACCCAACGAGTACGCATAGCAGTTTTCAAAGCAGCCCAAGTAGCCGGAATAGGATATAATCTACAATGCTCAGACCACCAAACACATGCAAAACTAGTGAAAGCACAAACAGCAGCAGGAACACGTCTCTCCTCGGGATATTGTAAACATGTAAATCGTTGTTCAGTTTCTAACTCCCAAGTAAGATATATATCAGGAACATATCTACCCTCAAATGGTGGAATATTCAATTTTAGTTTAGGGAGATGGTCATGATCTCGTACCTGAGTGATAGAGGCGAGGGTCCCGATCTTTCGATGAGATGATAACTATCGATTTGGTGTAGACGACTTTGACGATCCGACTACAAACGTGCACGACATTGCGCCTTAGCAATCGCTAAACCAATCTCCTGAGGTTACTGACGATGCCGGAAGCACGGTCAGCCTGACCACGAAGGTCTATTCCTGCAAGCAATCGAAGAACGAGCAAGAATATGATAAAGCAATCTGAATATTGCAAATATATATGAGGTATTGATAATGGTGGGGATCCGTAAGCGGTCTTGGTCCGGTCGTTGGACACAAACGAAGTACACGAAGTTGCAATGGCTAACTTTTAACTAAACAAATCCCAAGGAAAAAGCTACTAGATGGATCTACTTATATAGGAGCAAGGGGTGGCGGCCAAGGAGGTGGGAGGACGTCCCAAGGCAGCCTAAAACTAACCCTAGGTCGTACAAGGCTCGTGGGCCCAAGTGGAGGTGATGCAACACCTTTGGGCTTGTAGTTTGACTCGGATTCTGCTGCAACGTCAGATTGTTTTGTCCGTAACTCAACGCTCCGGACGAATTTGAAGGTGAATCCAATTGGGTTGGAAAGAGCACGAAATCTAGTTTCCAACAAAAAAGAATCACCCAATTCGGAGTCCGTATGAAAAAGTTGTTGGCGTTTTGAGTCAGGTATGTCTGTGCAGTCCGAATCTGAATCCAGAACGTGAGAGACTTGGACTCTATCTTCTCTTGGCCCAAAAGTGACGTGAGAGGACTTTTTGAACACAACCTAAACTTCTCCTTTTCCCTTATCTTCATATGTGGATTGTACAAATGTCCCATACACCTGCAATTAGACAAAACACAAAAGTGTGTGAAGTATTTTTGTTCTGGATAACATAAATAGATTATTGAATAGTTTGCATTAGAAATCACCTGACAAATATGCATGTATGCAATATTTTTGGTCGTATCCAAGGTATTCATGTCCTCATCATCCTCCCCTTTTTGAAAACAAAGCCGTCCTCGGCGTTGCTTAATCTGAAATGTGGCTAACAAAAGAGACAAGGTGTACATGTTGTATATGTATATGTTATCCAGTTTAACTTCCCTTGATTTTTGCACGTATGACACATGTATACATGAGTAACTTTCATAGTTCATAAAAACTAAAGCCAAAAAATTATCACAAGAAGTAGAAGGCATGAAAATATTAGAACTCAGTTTGCACATATAAGTGAATCTCTTATTCATTTCAAAAGATTCGCAATGTTCATCCTTAAACCATCCCAACTTTGGTGAATAAACCTTACTTGCATCAAATTTACATGCTACAACATGCTTAAATAAGCAAACATGCAATAAGTCATTGGACACAGAATCATCACCAAGATTGGAGGCCATATCAAAATGATTAAACATTAGTTCTTTTGCATCAACAGTTAATTCAATGGGTGCACTCAAAATTGTTGATATTTCAGTTGTTTGATCACTCTCTAAAATAGGTGGTGTGCTCAAATCAACAGGTAACTCAATACATGACGCATTCAAGTTAACTAGGCATGCATCTTTCTCATGTGAAGTTATATCATCAATATCTTTACTGTTACCTTGTGGCAAAGATGTAGCTGATGTAGGTACGGACGTTGACAATGTACCATACCCTTGAGATGATGCCGCGCTCATAATCCGAGGTGCAATGATGGAGGAACCCACCGGCGGTGGTGAGCATGAACTGGAATAGTAGTTGTTGTAGTCACCTAATGCATCCTCCTGTATCTGTCTCTCAAAGGTACAAGCACGGACATACATACCAGTAATGCAACGAGGAATATACTGAAATCTTGCCTGAATATCATGGTTCAAACCACCAAAAAATCTATTCATTGTATCATTCTCAGATTCTTCTATGTCACAATGATGCATATAAGATTTGAACTCTTGGTAGTAAGCATGAACAGTGTTGTTGCCTTGTTTAAATTGTTCAAATTTGCGAAGCAATTCACGACGGTAATAAGGAGGGAAAAATTGTTGTCTCATTACAGCTTTCAAAACTTTCCAAGTTGTGGGTTGGTTATCAATGTTTTTCTTACAATGTACACTCCACCAAACAGAAGCAAAATCAGTAAATGCTCTAGTGGCTGCTCGCACTCGCTCAAGTTCAGAAAAGTCATGGTGACTAAAAACTTGTTCTACTTCAAGCTCCCAAGCTAGATAAGTAGTAGGATTAAATCTACCCTCAAATGACGGTAAAAAGATAACCTGACCATGTGCTTGTGTGTGTTGTCCCAACTCTCGTGATGGTGAAGATGTGTCCGTCGTCCAAGAACTTCTATCTTCGGAACCTGTCATGATTAGTAGAAACAAGAAACAAAATTCAAGAATAATGTTCCTATGAACTACTAGGGTGTGGTGGTAAAGCGCTCACAGTAAAGCAAATATCAATATCTTACAAGTTCTTACCAAGCAGCAGGTGGTGACAGGCAACCAGCGGTGTCAAATAACTCTGAAGATTGTGTAAAGCGATTGCCAGGGGAACGTACATATACACGGTGTAGAAATATGTGGAGCTGGGTTGGCTATATATGGTAGCAAAAGATTAGCAATAATCAATTCAGAGATGCGATGTTGAATAAACGCTCAACGACGGTACTGTGCTGGTCCTAGGCTAGACCAAACTAGAGACGCGAGCCTAGAACACTAATGAGGTCACGTCGTAGCACAACTAGCATCAATGAAGGATACTAAGTAGCTCTGGACAGCAAGATATAAGTGAAGATCACAACGGCAGTAAAGATAATGAGGTGAAACAACAGCCAAGCAGGATATATCAACAACTTTGTCTCCAACTTTCCTCTGAAAAAGTTTGTGCCGATTTTTTTGTTTTTTTTCTTCTCTCTTTTTTTCCTCACACTTTTTTTCTTTCTCTCCTTTTTTTTCTTTCTCTCCTTTTTTTTTCTCCTTTTTTTCTCTCGTTTTTTTTCTCTCTTTTTTTCTCCCTCTTTCCAAAACAAACTAGATAAGATGCAGATTGGATCAAGTGAAGATGTGAACGATCTCAACTATTATTATGACAATGAATGGTGGGTAGCACATGGTGGAAATTGATGGATGGGTGGTGGACAGCGGAAGAGATAATGATGCAGTGGTGGCATGACTAATGTGAATAGAACTCGAAACTCTAAATGAACTAGACACTAAGACCAGCAACTCGACACGATGAGATGATAACTATCGATTTGGTGGAGACGACTTTGACGATCCGAATACAAACGTGCACGACGTTGCGCCTTAGCAATCGCTAAACCAATCTCCTGAGGTTACTGACGATGCCGGAAGCACGGTCAGCCTGACCACGAAGGTCTATTCCTGCAAGCAATCGAAGAACGAGCAAGAATATGATAAAGCAATCTGAATATTGCAAATATATATGAGGTATTGATAATGGTGGGGATCCGTAAGCGGTCTTGGTCTGGTCGTTGGACACAAACGAAGTACACGAAGTTGCAATGGCTAACTTTTAACTAAACAAATCCCAAGGAAAAAGCTACTAGATGGATCTACTTATATAGGAGCAAGGGGTGGCGGCCAAGGAGGTGGGAGGACGTCCCAAGGCAGCCTAAAACTAACCCTAGGTCGTACAAGGCTCATGGGCCCAAGTGGAGGTGATGCAACACCTTTGGGCTTGTAGTTTGACTCGGATTCTGCTGCAACGTCAGATTGTTTTGTCCGTAACTCAACGCTCCGGACGAATTTGAAGGTGAATCCAATTAGGTTGGAAAGAGCACGAAATCTAGTTTCCAACAAAAAAGAATCACCCAATTCGGAGTCCGTATGAAAAAGTTGTTGGCGTTTTGAGTCAGGTATGTCTGTGCAGTCCGAATCTGAATCCAGAACGTGAGAGACTTGGACTCTATCTTCTCTTGGCCCAAAAGTGACGTGAGAGGACTTTTTGAACACAACCTAAACTTCTCCTTTTCCCTTATCTTCATATGTGGATTGTACAAATGTCCCATACACCTGCAATTAGACAAAACACAAAAGTGTGTGAAGTATTTTTGTTCTGGATAACATAAATAGATTATTGAATAGTTTGCATTAGAAATCACCTGACAAATATGCATGTATGCAATATTTTTGGTCGTATCCAAGGTATTCATGTCCTCATCACTGAGGGTGAGCCCTACCATTGCCATTATTTGCATGTGGACGACCTGGTGGTTGCTGTGCTATTGGTGGCACGTAGTTCTGATTTTGATCAACCTCATCCTCATAATCTCCCACATAAGCATCCTCCTCCACATCAACAGTAGGAGCCACAGAAGTATCAACAGCAGCACCAGCAGTTTGGCCCGACTGAAGAGGGACATGGCTCGCTCGGCGGAGGGCTGTTTCCCGACGTGGAGGTAGTCGGTGTTGTTGCTGTTGTTGCAGAGGTGCGGCAGGAGCAGCCGGTGGTGGTGGTGGAAAACGCGACAGCAATTCAGTAAACTTGTTATCGAGCTTTGTTTCAAACGTCTTCTCCATGCCATCTATCTTCTCCATGGCCTCTTCAAATCTGTTTATCACATCTTGCACCTGTCCATTCATCATTTGCTGAAACGTATCATGAAGCTCCTTGTTCGTCAAGTTCTCCCAGTCAGTCTTGTCGGCTTGTGATCCTGGCATGGTTAGCAGCAATAGAAACACACAAGAATATGATCCTACAGACTACTAACAAGTGGTGGTGGTGGCGGGTGTCACAAATCCGTCAAGCAAATCTCAAATTCTTACCAGTTCTTACCCAGCAGCAGGCGGTGATCGGCAACCATTGTAGTCAAAAACTCTCAAAAGCTTGGATAGAGCGATTGCCAGGGAGAGTCAAACGCACGACGTAGATGTATGTGGAGCTGGGAAGGCTTATAGTATGGTAGCAAAAAGGGTCAGCAATAATCAATTCAGAGATGCAAAGTTGAATAAACGCTCAACGACGGTACTGTGCTGGTCCTAGGCTAGACCGTGCTAGAGACGCGAGCCTAGAACACTAACAAAATCACGGCGCTGCACGTAAATAAGGGAAAAGCACACTCTGGAATCTCTCTTTTTTTTCGCCCTCTTTTTTTTTGCGCGCCTTTTTTTTGCGCTCCTTTTTTTTTCTGCGCTCCTCTTTTTTTTTGCGCTCCTTTTTTTTCTGCGCTCTTTTTTTGCGAAAAATCACTATAATGGCGAGTGTCTCAAAACTCTTCCCTCGTCAAACTGATAGGATGGGCACGAAATTTTTTTTTCACTTTTTTTTTCAGAAATCAGGGGAGGGACGACGAAAAAGTGCGACAAAAAATCACTATGATGGCACGTGGCTCAAAAGACTCAGAAAAGTCTAAAAATAGGATACGGAAAAAAAAAATTTGCCCGTGAAAATTTTGGCCTAAAAACTGCCCGGGGTCTCCAGACTCCTTTTTTTTCCGAGACCTACGCAGGCAAGGAAACACGAATCGGAATTTAGATTGATCTCAAGAACAAACCTAATATGAGAAGAACTCGGATTGGTGGTGGATATATGGTTGTGGTATATGGCAGCGGTGGTGGTATATGGTAGCGGTGGTGGTATATGGATAGAGATTGATGGTGGTATATGGATACGGATTGGTAGTGGTATATGGATATGGCTTCAGAGCGGTGGCGGATAAGCACAAGTGGTAGATGGGCGATGATGATGGTGCGGCGGCGGCGTGACAACTTATGACCAGAACTCGAAACTCTAAAAGACTAGACTCTAAGACCAGCAACTTGACACGATGATGCAACTGCAAATTCAACAAAGCAAAAACCCTAAAAAGATTATGCAAAGGCTCAGATTGGTTCGGATATGATGAACTAACCCTAATTTTTTTGTGTGGCTTTTTCGTGGACTGTAGGTATGAAGAACAGACTCGATCTAATCTACGAAAAACTGTAAAATCTCACCGAGCAACCTGGAAATCTAATACCACTTGATAGAGGCTAAGGTGTCCCGATGTTTCGATGAGATGGTGGCTATCGTTTTCTGTGGGAGTCGACCTTGACGATCCGACTACGAACGTGCGAGACGTCGCGCCTTAGCAATCGCTAAACCAACTTCCGAGGGTTATTGACCACGCCGGAGCACGATCAACCTGACCACGAGGGTCTGTTTCCTGCCAGCAAACGAAGAACAAGCAAGAAACTGAGATTGCAATCGGGATATTGCGAATATAAGATGAAAGCTTTATTGATCAAGGTGGGGTTCTGTGACGTCTTGGTCTGGTCGTTGGACACAAACGAAGTACGCGAAGTTGCAGCTATGGCGAACTTTTAATCTAAACAAAACCCACAGTCTAAACGACGCCCTAAAGGCTGTATATATGGAGGAAGAGGGGGGAATTTCGTGGCCCTTGAGGGTGGGGTCCGAAACCAACCCTAACTCTTGTTTCCCCACACATACGGACTCTAAAAATAGCCTATACTTAAGTATTTCGAAATTACATGGGCCTGGCCCATTAATAAGGTGATGCAGCACCTAGAATAGCCTATGGACGAATATTATGAAGTGGCATCTTGTATATTTCATCCAAGGCTTCATGCACTCCTTATGGCGGCTTCAAAGTCCTGAAATCATCACTTGTAACTCCGTTCTTGATCCCCTTGCGTATGCCATCAACTCCAGGCGTGTTCTTGCTCCAATGTTCATCCTTCTCCAAGCTAGGCCCTTCATTTGTAAGCAAAACAAATGTATCCAATTTAGGCAGCATCATAATCTCATGAACATTAGAATCATTACCAAGAAACGAAAGTACCTGGTAATTTAATTGGCGTGCGCGAGCTCTAGTAATTGGTCCAGTATATGTAACAGTAGGGGCTGTGGGTGTAACAATGGTATTGATGTCCTCATCACGAAGGTCCTTGGAAGAGATGAAGCAGTAAAGAAACCACCTGAATCCACGGTCGTCGCCTCGGTGGTGGCCTTCATGGGTCCCAAGTGGCGGCGGCCTCCCGTGTTCTACTTCTCCTCGATGATGGCGGTGGACACAGAGAAGCTGGCCACCGACTCGTCGCTCTCCACGCACCCGGCTTCTGTCTCTGCCTGCATGGCGCTGCTACAAGAACGGGAGGCGCGCCCACGGACACGGGAGGCGCGGCCACCTCAGACACTGGTAGCGTGGTACGACGCAGTAACGACGGCGCCCGTACCGGCGTGCTCGTCGCCATGCCGGCGTGGAGCAACTCGCCACTCCTCATCGAGCTAAACTAGAGCGGCGAGTTGCTGAACCACGCGCCTGCTTGGGGCGGAAACTGGCTCCGTCGGGCCAAGCGAGGTTGGTGAAGCACCGAGCGGCCTTGCCCGTATCCGGAGGGCTCGGCGGGCCACCCAGCCGGGTAATATGCCGGAGAACGGCTCATCGGAAGCCATCGGAAGAGTGGAGAAAATGGTGAAGGAGGAGATGGGGGAGCGGCAGAGGGGTGCGATTCTTGCCCGCTGTCTGTCTGGCCTCGTGTAAATAGAGGGCGGATGGTAGGAGCTTGGCCGGCGTCTGGCCTCGTTTAAACTGAGGGCGGACGGGAGGAGCTCGGCCGGTGTTGCGTTTAATTCTGGCCCGCTCATGAACGGACGTGTGGCCGGAGTAGGATTCTCGGTTTGCATGCGGTTTTAACGAAGGGGTTTAATGGAGGCGCCAGGCGTGCAGCGGGTGGCGTAGTACTATTCGATTTGACAGCGTAATGAGCCATCAAATCACAAAGGCCCTCGCCTCTCGTGAAACCGAACGAGCTAGACTGCCCCGCCCTCTAGCCTTTTAAAAAATGTATATACTCCACTTTTGTACAGTAGTAGTATCGATGGATTGCGCCATGCAGCAAAACTTGAAATTAAAAAAAGGTGGTACATATAGAGAGGGAGTATTCGATTTGACAGCGAGCGGCGCAGTTCCCGATACGACTTTAATGCAGACGAGGGAGGGAGTAGCGGTTCCCGATATGTTGAACAGCCAATGCATCCTCCTTCAATTAATGCATGAGGGAAGTAATGGTAGGAGGTCCGGGAAAAGAGGCTGCACGATGTGAATGCAACGAAGTTTACCCTCATTGCCCTCATATAAAGGCGCCCCTCCATTCTAATGCATCTACCACATCGTACGAACCTAAGCATTTGCCTAAGCACCTACACTAAGCGCAAAAGAGCTCTCTCCAGACCCATGGCGGCGATACACGTGAGCGGCCAGCGGCTGCGCTATATGGTCCACAACGCCGGCCCGCGGCATGGCGCCGAGGATCGTCTCCAGACTGTGTTGGAGACCGACTGGTGGATGGCCGCCATCGACGCCAACTACGACTCTCAGTTGGACCAGATGATCGTTGCCACCAGCAACAAGTTCACCATCCTAAAGAAACTCGCGGACGACATCGCCGTACTCCTCCAGCCCGCACGCCCGGGCTCCTCATTGCCTGCCACCCTAATCGGCCTCCATGGCCGGAACCTCTTTCAAGCACTGGTGGCCCTGTGACTGCCCGCCGACGCCACGAAGAATGTCCACCTGGAGGTCGCGCTCGCCGCGAGGCACCTCACCCTGCAAGAATTCGTCAACCTACAAATCCACATGTACGAGGAAATCATGTACATAGGTATCTACAAGGCCAGCGATGACGCTACAACGTTGGCCTTCCTCAACCGACTGGAAGACTTGGATGCCTTTGCTGAGAAGCACCTCGACCTCGCCACAAAAGCAGCCGCTCCTTAGCCGCCGGTCGGTGGCCCAGCACACTAAGTTCAGGAGGAGGAGGTCATACGTTCATGGATCCATCTTTCTTCTTGCCTTCTGTAACCACCACTGCGATCGCATCATCGTGGCCTTAATTCTTATTGTGCTGTTGCATTCTCGTTCCAGTCAATACCGACATGTGCGATCCCTTTGCTTAATTATATGCATCACTGTAACTAGTACTCCATCCATCAATTTATAAGTTGTGCTTACCTTTTCCATCAACTTCGTGCAACGCACGGGCATCTTGCTAGAAACACTAGAATATGTCTATATAATCTGTATGTGATAGTCCATTTGAAATCTCAAAAAAGACAAATGAATCGGCCGGTGGTGGCATGGCCGTGGCGAGGGTGCCACAATTGGGCGTCGGGGCGTTACGAGGCGTAGATGGCCAAACCGGCGGGTACTACCTGTAGTACATAAGTACTCCAGCTAAGGATTGATGCCCGGGACGAAATGTGTCACAGCCGCTGGATGAAAATTCGATGGTGCGGGAGTATGGATCGGAGCACAGCAGCGGAGCACGCAAACCACGTCCAATCGGGTGTGTCTGTGGTAGAAAGTTGATGGTCGCCGCAGTTCAGCTGGCCCGCATGTCATGCACACAAAGGCAGAGGAGCAGTTGGCCGAGAGGGATGAGGGGCATGTCGGGGGGATGAGGATCCCCTAACGTGAACAATCCTACCATTCTGTCATTGACATGTGGTACCCATAAGCATGGGTCCCACCTGTCAGCGAAGGAAAGGCAGGGCAAGGCAGTGATAGCCACGTCAGAGGATCCATGTCCACGTCGGGGGACGTCGTGCCGTGGGTTGGAGCGGCGTCGTGGGAATGGCGTGTGGGTGTAGCAGTGGTAGAAACAAGAAACGTGATGGTCGCCGTGGTTCAACTTCCATGGACAAGTTGTCATGTCTGCTGATACATGTATATCAAAACTAGAGTGTTTATATTTCAAGCACGTGAACAAGTATTATTCTACTACTTTGGATCCATTGCAACGCACGGGCCATCACATTGGTAGTATTAGTGTCCATCTCTATCTCTAGAGGCCTTCCCTCGTTCATCCATTTCTCTCACAAGATAAACTACTGATAGAAATGCATCTTGATGTTCCGTCGAACGCACGAGGATGTTTCCTTGGGGGTCTCTCCAGCGCGGCGTGGCCGTAGTTGCAAGTTGACGCCCCTTGAGATGCCGACGTTGAGGGGCACTCGGATTTCCTCTGATGAGTAGGTAAGATGGGTTTGATCACATAGTAAATGCATTCTAAAGACTACTTTCGTGTCGATTTCCTAATTCTCCCCCTGCCCACTGTTTCACAGGTTAGGCTCGGTGCGAGTGGAGATTGGCTTGCATATGTACGGGAGGGTACCAACATCAATTTGCACAACATTTACAATGGTGACACTGTTCCCGTAGAACTTTTGTCCAACATTGGGATCAGCCATGCAACGGGCCACCGCATGAATTGGTACGATGGAACCACAGTGAGATTGAATAAGATAGCACAAACCTTGCACTTGGCGGTCAAAGGCGGACCATGCTGTCTGTGACTGATTTGTTGTCGTACGAGTAGGAAGACGTTGTGCTCCTTTCTAACCGCATCTTTGCGATGACAAACCAGGGGACTTATTTTGTATGGGACACATCCTATGATATACTCCCTCTCTCCTAGTTTATTTGTTTTGAAGCTTTTCGTTTTATAAGTTTCAAATTCAAATTTAGAGCTCCCCATCACATGTTGAGATTACAATGTCCATTAAATCGTTGCGTGCATGTATAGTAAAGAAACAAATCTCGAGTTTGGCATGAGTTCATGCTGCGGGAGCACCACAAGCCTTGGCGCAGGAGTTACATTTCCCTGTCAGGGCCGTCGGGACTGAGCATTAGCGCCTTACTACACCTACCTTTGAGTCAATAACATGTGGACCCGATAGGTGACTGGTCCACATGTAATGCTCCCGTAGGCAGAGGGGCAGTGGGGCCAAGAGGGGTGAGCCACAGGTCGGGGGACGTGTGGTTTCATGGGTTCGAGCGACGTCGTGGGAATCGTGGGTGGCTGTGGTAGAAACTTGATGCTCGCCGCATTTTAGGTGGCCCACATGTCATGCACACAAAGGAAGAGGAGCGGTGCGCCCGAGAGGGGTTAGGCACACGTCGGGGGGCGTGGTTTCGTGGGTTGGAGAGGCGTCGTGGGAATCGCGAGATGAAACGTGATGGTCGTCGTAGTTGAACTTCCATGGACAAGCTGTCATGTCTACGGACACATGCACTACATACCGATCACTGGAAGGAGTAGCAGAGAAAGCTATATATGCGGATAAATAGTTCCTTATAGTCAAGCGGACCCACCCTACTACTCTATTCCAAAGACATGCACACCATCGAAATAGTCCATCTATATCAATATACACCGAGAGGGAATACTTTTTTTACAAGAGAGGAAATAGTTCATCCATCCATAATGCCCTCCTGCTGGTGCAGCCTTTGCTTCTTCTTCTTCTTCTTCTTCTTCTTCTTCTTCTTCTTCTTCTTCTTCTTCTTCTTCTTCTTCTTCTTCTTCTTCTTCTTCTTCTTCTTCTCTGTGGGAGACGGCTTCGCAACAAGCTCTTTGGACCTTGCAGCTATCTCGAAACTCACATGGGCATCGAGGGCAGCATATTTTATCCGCTCGTACGACAAGGGATAATTCTCCCATCCAGACGACCTTAATGCCACCGTCTCGTCACCCTTCTAAAGATTTGTACTGAGCACAAAATTTGCTACATCGAATAGGGATGGTGTCTGTTTATCACAATATTCTACAGGAATTTTGATTCTGGTTTGTAGGTCAGCGATGCTTTTCAAATCAAGGTTGTACGGCTCCAGCTTCTGTTTGTCCCCTTCGATGGCTGCCCCACAGAAGTATACGTCCTCCCGAGACAAGAAATCGTGAAGCTCACCTGGTATGGAGGGTGAGTGTATGATGTGGTACACCAAGACATCATCTTCGTGGCACAGCTGAAGGATGACAGCGTGCTGGATCTTCCCAGGGGCATGCTCCGTGTACTCTGCGTCGAGGCCGATGACCCTCGTCTCTACCTTTTCGAGGGAGTTGGATACATTGTTTATCCACTACCGAACAACCCTTCGGTGTACGGTGACGGTGGCAACTATGCGCATCGAGCCTTTGACGAGGACATATTGGACGCTAAAAACCTGCAACTCGATCTCTTCCGCCATTTGGAACCGCTGGAATGGAGGGCTATGGTTTGGAGAATTAGGATTATATGGCTAGTCTAACTGAAGTAGTAGATGATTATTTAAAGAGGTTAAAACAATGTGAACACAGTGGGGTTTGGATGCAAATGAAGACGAAGGGGAGGTGAAGAAGCCGAGGAGAATCGGTTCCTGATGGAGAAGTAAATGGGAGAAGTGGCGTGCAGGCAATTGATTAGACGGCTAGGTAGACTAAACGAAAAGGCTATGCGGGTAGACTGATGAGTCGTACCTGTTCGTGTACGTGCCCATCCTTCCTGATAGGTGGGACCTATGCAAACAGATAAAAAAATGTGTCATAGTTTTTTTTGAGCGCGTGAGTGGGAGACACAACATTCTCTAGTTAAGGAATACTCCCTCCATTTAGGTGAGTATAAGTCACCTTATGAAAATCAGGTTTTCCCAAAACCTTTAGGCGTGGAGCATTAACTTCTTGCTTGATCCCCTCCTAGCCTCATTAGCCAGCGTTCTCTTCTGTTGCTGCCGCGTTCTACCTTTCCATTTTTCCTCTTCTCAAGTGTGGAACGATCTGCATGCCGTCCTTGATGCACCAGAACGACCACTGCATGCATCGCGGCAGGGCGTTGATTGGGCATGCACAAGAATTTGGTTAGTCCTGCCTTCGGTCGCTGCGTGCTGTTGCTCAATAGTGGCATGGCGGCGCTTGACGACTAGTTTGCTGGCAAAGTGCTGATGGTAACCATCAACGACGACTGGCCTCCTGTCTCGCCGGACGACCTTGTCAAAGCTCTTGGCATTGCGCACGGCATCCAAATAAGTGACTCGCTCGTTGAAGTCTGTCCGCCACCAGCTGATTTCTTCGTCAGGTTCTGGACAACTTTCGACTGCACTCGTGTGTTCGAATCTTCCCAGCGTTTGTTCTGCGATGGCGCGCTGGTGAGCTTTGATTGGTGGCACCTAGGATGGGGCTCGGTGCCCTCTGAGCTTGAGTTTTTAACAAAGCTTACCTTCCACGGCATGCCTCGACGTGCTTGGAACAACGAGTCCATGAACGAGCTTATCAACGACCATGGAGGTGAGCTCGTAAGTATGTTTGTTCCTCCAGACAGCTGGGCTCTGACGGTTATGGCATGGATGAAGAAGCCGTCTACCATACCGAAGGTGATTGGTGTTGAGATACCGGTGCAGGAACCGGGGTTGTACTATTCGTCGCCACCAAGGCAGCCACGGACCATGTTAGGGATGTACCTGTATCGAGTGTTCGTGCATGTCAAAGAAGTGGTCAATCCATCAATCGAAGTCCTGCCGCCGCCGCTGGTGCCAGGGTCCGTTGACGATGTCCATTACAGGAGTCAATGTCAGACTTTCCCCGTGTTGCTCGGAACGATGGATGGCACAGGGTCTACTCCATCGCGCGGTGGAGGCCACTGCTTCTTTGGGAGAAGTGGCAAGGCTGGCTGCCTGGATGTGCTCTAATTTGAGGTAACAACTGAATCTTGTCAGATACTAGTTAAGTCCGAGCTATGGGTGTGAAGCACTGATATGCCAGTACATTTGATTGCGATCTGTTCTAATTTTGTACCTGAACTTTTTTTAGAAAGGGCTGTACGTCAACTTAATGTGCTAGCAGAACTTATTGTGTTGTCTGTCTGTTTTCTTTGCACAACATTCAAGATATTTCCCCGTCATTGATAAAGACGATGAACCGTTATGTATGACTTCGTTGGTTTCAACATAGCCCTTCCCGTAGCGATCCACTGCTTCCATCCTGATTGTGCCGCCTGCATGAAATTTTTGTATGCAAGTTCAGTGTGCTATGATGTTCTATATGATTGTGTCAACTATATAAGTTTTTACTGAGCATCAGCAATGCATATGGCTGAAAGATGTATTTACGAGCATCGACCGATGGGTCTCTCTCTATCTCTCTCTATTTCTCTCTCTCTCTCTCTCTCTCACACACACACAAGTGGGACCCGTTGAATTATTTATTTGCTCGTGACAGCTTTTAATTAGGTTCCACTTTAATCTAACTTTTTTCTTAAGATATTAATTGAGCTCAGTGACTTTAAAAAGTTGCACAGAAGCCTTGTTTGGGCCTTTCCGGCGTCGCTGAATGTGGGCTGAGTAACCATGGTAGGTTCTACTGTACTACACATGCCTTTTTTTCAACACAATATCCGGGTCAACTTATTATTCTCCGCCCTTCTGGGCTGCAAACTTTCCTAGCAGGTATGCATTAGGCTTAACAAGAAAATGGACTTTAAGAAATAATAAATGGGATGTAATTATAATAACTGGACAGTTACTATCCACCAAACACGTAATTAGTTTGAAAAATATATTATTTTTGGAATTTGAATTTTTTTTAATTTCATTACTTGTTGCGCGCGCAATATTTCGTTGGATTTTAATGTAATACAACTTTATTTTGAAATTATATTTAACCTGACTAGAAATTTCGGATAAAATATTTCGGATCCCATCAAAATGTGGGAATTTTTTTGAATTCTGTTTTGAGCGGTTGTTTGAAATTATTAATCGATGTCCTAGCTAGAAGTTGGGCTGTACTTTTAACAAACTGTAAATGGGTTGTAGTAAATTCCATTAGAATTAAAAAATGGGATGTACATTCTTACAAATCGCAAATGGGCTATATGTTCTCTGCCAAATCCGAGCTGTGGTCCTACTAAGTTGACGCGTACCAAGGGCTTTGTCAACTTAGTCAATATAAACGATTCTAGCTGCAGTGATCATACGATGTCCATCTAACGGCCGTAGTGCTTCTTCAACATCTGGTCTTCTTGCTCCAGCCGCCCAAAGCAGCGCCGGTCGTGTCGCGTGCTCCTGTCTCCCATGGCCGGCTATGATGCCGCGGAGGCCTCACCGCCCCGTACTACTCCCACCGCTAGCCAGGCCATCCCTCTACTTACCCACACCCCCTGTTATTCTATGGCAACGGCAGCCTCACACCACAGCTGAACCAGTGAACCCTCATACTCCTCTCTGCACGAGCTTCCACTGCTGCGTCTTCCCCAGCTCCGCGTCGTCCCCTTCCTAGGCCTCGCCGTCGTCCAGACGACCGCCCTGGTGCTCTCGGCGCGGCGTGGTCAACGTGGTCAATGACCGACTTCCATCGGAACTATATGTGGAGAGGCTGACAGCTGGGTCCAGGCGGCCGCAAGGAAGTGCCTCCTTATTACGCACAAAATAATTATTCCTCCACCTGACAGGAAGGACCCACCGGACGGGCCACCTTATTTCGTGAAATAAACGTTTCCCCCCTGACTGCTGGGACCCACCGGACGGGCCAGCGTATTTCATGAAAAAATGTTCCCCCCGCTGTCAGCTCGGACCCACCGGAAGTGCCCCCTTATTACACACAAAAAATGAATAGTCCCCCTGCTAGATGGGACCCACCATGGTGGGAGGCTGACTTGTGGGCCTAATAAGTTGACTGGGACAGGGGCCTTTGTAAACTTTAGTCAATATGAACGATTCTAGCTCCAATGACCGTACGATGTCCATCCAACGGTCGTAGTGCTTCTTCAATCTCTGGTCTTCTTGCTCCAGCCACCCAAAGCAGCGCCGGTCATGCCGCATGCTCCTGCCTCCCGTGGCCGGCTGTGCTGTCGTGGAGGCCTCACTGTCCCCTACTATTCCCACCGCTGGCCAGGCCCTGGGGCGACGGCAGCCTCACACCACAGCCGAACCAGTGAACCCTTGTACTCATCTCCGCGCGGGCTTCCACTGCCGCATCTTCCCCGGCTCCCCGTCGTCCCCTTCCAAGACCTCGCCGTCGGCCACTGCCCTGGTGCTCTCGGCGCGGCGTGGTCAACGTGGTCAAGGAACGACTTCCATCGGACGTGGACTGTACGTGGAGAGGCTGACAGCTGGGTCCACGGCCGCAGCAAGGAAGTGCCTCCTTATTACGCGGAAAATAATGATTCCTCCATCTGATAGCTGGGACCCACCGGACGGGCCACTGTATTTCGCAAAAAAAAAAACGTTTCCCCCTGACTGCTGGGACCCACCAGCTACATCTTCGCACGCAAGGAAGTGTGTCCGGGCAAAAAAAATTGATTCGCCCCCCTGACTGCTGGGACCCACCAGCTACATCTTCGCACGCAAGGAAGTGCGTCCGGGCCAAAAAAATAATTCGCCCCCCTGACTGCTGGGACCCACCAGCTACATCTTTGCACGCAAGGAAGTGCATGACAGTTGGGACCCACCTGGTCGAAGCATACGTAGCGTTGTCATTCTGGTCGCGGACGTGTACGTACATATATACTGGTGGATGTAGAGGCGCGCACGTGTCATAGTAGAGGCGCTTACGTGTCGTAGTAGAGGCGCGCATGTAGCATGTACACGTACGTACAGCGGCCAGGGTGCAAGAAAGAAAATACGGCCACGTATGTGTACATACGGGCGGGGTCTCGAATGCCTACTCGCGCATACGTACGGCCAGCGCTCGTGTACATGGTTGGGTAGGAACAGAGAACCAGCGTCGTTGTCGTGTTCATGGGGAGGCAACGGAATGCATCTTGTTCATGGGGAGGCAACGGAATGCGTCGTGTTCATTGGGAGGCAATGGAACGCGTGGGAGCCAACCGGCTGGGTCGGAATGGAATGCGTGGTCGTGTTCATCGGGAGGGCTTGGACGGAACATGCGATGGAAACGAGGCCTGGCGTACCGCACAATGGAGGAAATGAACCTCCTACATTCGGAACGGGGTCCTGTTAATCGGGAGGGGTCTGGCGTACCGCAAAATGGAGGAAACGGACCTCCTACGGTCGAAACGGGGGTCCTGTTGATCGGGAGGGGTGTGGCGTACCGCAAAACGGAGGAAACGGACCTCCTACGTTCGAAACGGGGGTCCTGTTCATCGGGAGGGGTGTGCCGTACCGCAAAACGGGACTCCACGGGATACTGTTCATCTCCACTGTCAACCTCCTCCAGCCTCCACGGGCTACCGTCGACCTCCTCCAGCCTCCACGGGCTCCTGTTCATCCAGCCTCCACCGCGCGCTACTCCTCAGGCTACTGTTCAACCACCCCTCCACGTGAACCCCTCCACTGTCTACTGTTCATCCAGCCCTCCACACCACGGGGTCCTGTTCAACCACCCCTCCACGGGCACCCCTCCACCGTCTACTGTTCATCCAGCCCTCCATCACACAACGGGGTCTTGCTCATCCAGAGGCAACGCCACCGCTCATTGTTCATCCAACCCCCCCCCCCCCCCCCCCGCAACGCTCACTGTTCATCCCAGAGGCAGCATCGATCGGCTTCAGTTAGCAGCAGTAGCGAAGGAATCGCTCGATCAGGTTCAGTTAACAGCCATCGATCGATCACTAGGGTTCAGTAACACGTAGCCTGCAGTGCAATCGCTCGGGTTCAGTTAGAGCCCAACGCCTCGCTTGGGTTCAGTTAGAGCCAACACCTCGCACACACGCGCGTACGTGTACGAGAGAAACGCGCATCGCTCGGCCCCCGACCTCCCACCGTAACCGGGAACTCCTCGAAATTTTCCTCCCCCTCGCTTCTACCACGGTTTTTTCCGTCATGGACGGCCCAAAGAATGTCATGCAGCTGCGTCCCCGGCCCGCCCAGGACGAAAAGCCCATTTTCTGTCATGATTTTTTGTCATAGAAGTAGGAGCCCACCACATCTATGATGATACCGGGTTTTGTCATAGTTATCGTCATAGAAGTGTCATATGTATGACATATTTTTTTTCATTCAGCCCAAAATGTCACGGATGTGTCTTTTTTTGTAGTGTACAGAGGGCACCATAATCACCAAGGCCATTTTATATGCCAGAGGTCTAAGAAGAAGGGGAAAAGCTGCACACAGGTTCTTGAATAAAGTTTTGGTCTACAAAATCCTTTGGACCTCCTGCCGCACGTCTGGGCCGCTTTCGCCTTGGAGAGAGAGATTCCTTGAGAAGAATGATCTTCGGCTATTTGTACAAAACCGGGCTCGAAAAGAGTCCTTGTAAGTCCGTAGGATGAATAGGTTTTAATTCACCTATGGTTAAAGAGAAAAAATAATTAAGGAAAAGGAGAAGGCCATATAGGGTTGTACCATACTATGGGCCTGTCCGTATTGTGCTTCCGCTGATGCCCAAGGTATTTTGAGTGCATCATTATGCATGCGCGGTATGAATTTCACGGATGTGTGTGGCGATCGAGGGAGGCTAAACTGCTAGTCCAGCTCTGGAATTACTGAGCTATCAGCATGTGGAACTGACCGGTCTTGTTTAATAAAGTCCGGTGGCTTGATGGCCGATGAGGTGTGCGGCATGAAAGGGCCGCTCTGTACTTCGGCCGCGATGGCCGCGGTATGCTCCTCAGTACGGAGGGAGCGTTCTGTGTTTCCATTGATTGTAATGACGGCACGTGGGCCGGGTATCTTGAGCTTTAAATAAGCGTAGTGCGGGACCGCATTAAAACGAGCGAAAGCGGTTAGTCCGAGCAGTGCGTGATATCCACTGTGGAAGGGGACGATATCGAAGATCAAGTCTTCGCTTCGGAAGTTGTCTGGCGAACAGAAGACGACTTCCAATGTTATTGAGCCAGTGCAGCGGGCCTCTACGCCAGGTATTACTCATTTAAAGGTAGTTTTAGTGGGCTTGATTCTTGACGGATCAATGCCCATTTTGTGGACAGTGTCCTGATAGAGCAGGTTGAGACTGCTGCCGCCGTCCATGAGGACTCGTGTAAGGTGGGATCCATCGATGATTGGATCAAGGACCAGAGCTGCCGAACATCCATGACGGATACTGGTTGGGTGCTCCTTTCGACCGAAGGTGATCGGACAAGCCGACCATGGGTTGAATTTTGGGGCGACCGGCTCGACGGTCTAGACGTCAGTAAACATAAGCAGTGTAAACTCTTTACCCCAAGGTTGATATTTTTTAATTACTCATCATATCTTGAAGCGGCCAAGAATAAAGGGGATCTTTTATGTTTTTTACCTTACAATTTTGCTAGATACAAAACAATGAAATAAATAATATATATACAAAAAATAAAGATTTTGATGAAATTCCATTTTTCGGGGTACTTTAGTTGATTTTACTCTGTTTATCATGTAGTTTAATTCAGTTTTAATTTCGTAAAATGTAATTAATTGTGTAAAATGAAATTTCAATACAATATAAAAGGATGCGCTCCCACTTGGGGATATGTGTGACATATATCATATTCACCGTTTTTACCTCGGGGGGGGGGGGGATTTCTTCTGTCCCCCCCCCCCCCCCCCCCCCCGTGTTCGGTGGGCGAGGCTCTTCGTCGTCGTCCTCGCTGGGCGGCCCTTTCCCTTTATGTCCGGCATTAAACTTGCCAGCCTGTTTAAAGACCCAACAGTTTCTGTTGGTATGGTTGGCAGGCTTATCGGGGATGCCGTGAATCTGGCAAGGCCGATCAAGTATTCTGTCCAAACTAGATGGACCATCTCTGTTTCCTTTGAATGGCTTCTTCCATTTACTGGATTTAGAGCCACTGAATCCAGCGTTGACCGTTGAGTCTTTGGTACTATCGTTATTGATTTGACGCTTGTGCTTGTTACGTCATGGTTTGCCATTGTCGTCCCTTGCTTCAGAGGTGCTGGGGTCGTTGGTGCTATTGCTTCTGCGGGTTAGCCAGGTGTCTTCTCCGGCGGAAAACTGGGTCATTAGTGCGGTAAGGGCTGCCATGGACTTCGGCTTTTCTTGGCTGAGGTGTCGGGTGAGCCATTCATCGCGGACGCTGTGTTTAAAGACCACGAGGGCTTCGGTGTCTAGACAGTCAACAATTTGGTTCTTTCTAATTAAGAACCTTGTCCAGAGTTTTTGAGCTGACTCTACAGGTTGCTAGACTATGTGACTGACGTCGTCGGCGTCCGGGGGCCGTACATAGGTACCTTGGAAGTTGTCTCTAAAGGCATATTCCAAATCTTCCCAGCTGCAAATAGAATTTTCAGGGAGGCTGTTTTAACCAGTGTTGTGCCAGTCCCTTAAGTTTGAAGGGGAGGTATTTGATGGCATGTAGGTCGTCACCGCGAGCCATGCGTATGTGGAGAAGAAAATCTTCAATCCAGACTACGAGATCCGTCGTGCCGTCGTATGAGTCGATGTTCACAGGTTTAAATCCTTCTGGGAACTGGTGCTCCATTACCTCATCGGTGAAGCATAGGGGGTGTGCGGTGCCTCTATATCAGGCCACATCGCGACATAGTTCGGATGAAGTCTGAATGCGGTTTTCGGCCTGGGTGAGGTTGTGCTTGTCACGCCAGGCTTGATGGTCGTCTTCCCATGCTGGAGCACGACCTCGTGATCCGTAGATTGATTTGGTCTGACCGACTCTATTGTCCAGGTCCTATCGTAGGTTGTAGGTGTATCCCGGAGCCGATGTTCCCCTGCCTTTATGGCAAAGTGGTGCGGGCTAGTGTTCGGCTTGCGTTGCTGCTTTGTCCCGGCCACGTAGTGGTCGGTCAAGTCTACCAGTAGCGCCATGCGTTGGCGGTATGGGCTCCAGGGCCTCATCGTCGAATTGGGGTAGCAGCTTGCGCTTCGGGTAGCTCTTTGTTGGGCGCTCGAGGCTGTATTCCTTGGCTTCCAGGACGTTAGTCCATCTATCATTGAGAAAATCCTAATCAGCCTGAAGCTATTGCTGCTTATTTTTCAGGCTTCTTGCAGTGGCGATTAGTCGGCGCTTAAGGCGATCTTGTTCGAGGGGTTCCTCCGGCACGATAAAATCTTCGTTGTCGAGGCTCGTATCCTCGTCTGAGATCAGTAGGTAGTTACTGTCCTCCTAGTCCTCGTTCTCGACAAAATCATCGGGGTTTATGTAAGTGCATCTAGTGCCACCCCTAGTTGGTTTTGGAGTATTGACGACAAACCTAGTTGAGGGACTAATGTGTTTGTGAGAACTGCAGGATAACACAGGTAGAAGTCCCTCATTGATTCGGTTTTCCTACCAGAGATGACCCCTAAAAATGTATGAAGACATTGAAGTCAAAGGTGGTATGTGAAGACATTCACATTGAAGACTATGACAAGAGAAGACATTGCGTGAAGACTATGGAGCGCGAAGACTTAGTTGTTTCGTCATTCTTTTTCTTCTTTGTTGAGTCATAGGAACCACTGTACTGTTAAGTGGGGTCCAAGTGAACCAGTCAGAATGACTGAAGTGATGCTTAACCAAAATCCTATGTCTTCGAGCGAAGACAATGGGAGCAAATCTTATCCAGAGCTGGATAAGTCAGCTTTGCTTGTAGCCCAAGTAAAGTTGCCGTGTGTGTTTGAAATCTGTCCGTTGGAACACGTGTCAGTTCCTTAGTGACCCAGGGTCATTTCGGACAAATAAGGCCGGGTTGCCTAGTGGCTATAAATAGCCCACCCCCTACAACCATAAACGGTTGGCTGCTCAGAGTTAGTATACGGCTTTTGTCATTTGAGAGCAACCCACCTCGAAGCCTTTGAGAGAGAATTCCTTGCGAGGACAAAGCCCTAAACACCCAGAGCCAAAGAGTGTTAGGCATCAGTTAAGTCTTCCTGTCTGTGTGATCTGAAGACTTATTACACTTGAGGACTGTGAATCCTCCAGCCGGTTAGGCGTCGCGTTCTGAGCATCCAAGAGTCATTGTGGATCGCCGGTGAACGAAGTCTGTGAAGGTTTGGAAGTGTACCTTGAAGACTTACCAGAGTGATTGGGCGAGGACTGGGTGTCCTTAGCTCAAGGGGAATAAGGTGAAGACACGGTCTTGTGAGTTAAATCTCAGCCTCCCTAACCAGACGTATAGTTGTCACAGCAACTGGAACTGGTCCAACAAATCATTGTCTTCAACGAGCTACTGGTTCTATCTTCCCCATCTCTTTATTTATAGTTGGTCCTTGTGAAGTCATTACTTGTCTGCATTATCTTCTGTCTTCACTGTGTGACTGCTTGTTCTGATTGGCTTCATACTATCTTCCATCCTGATCTATACTGCCTAGCTGCTATTAGTCTTTATGCTTTCATTTCATTGAATACTTGACTATGGCTTGCTTAGTGTAGTCTACCTTCCGCTGCATGGTAATAGGTTTATTTCTATCGTTTGTCTTCGAAACTTCCATGTTTTGAAGACTTATATAAAAATCGCCTATTCACCCCCCTCTAGTCGATCACTAGCACTTTCAATTGGTATCGGAGCAAGGTACTCCCTTGTTCTGTGTGATTCAGTTTAACCACCTGGAGTTTTAGCTATGTCGACTGCAGGGATAATCAAAGTCTCCACTGCGTGCCCAATCTTCGATGGAACTCAATATCCCTACTGGAAGAATAATATGCGCATGCATCTTTAAGCCATTGATGTCGACCTCTGGTATGTCGTCATGAATGGCGTCCCCAAGGCTGGTGAAGGTGTCACCGTTGCTGATGTCAAGAAGTTCGTTCAACTGGACTCCACTGCCAAGAACATCATATGTGGTCATCTGACCAAAGGGCAGTATGGCCATGTGAGTGCTCTGGAAACATCTAAGCTAGTCTGGGACTGGCTCTCCAAGGTCAACGAAGGCGTCTCAACCCAGAGGGATCAAAGAATCAGTGTCCTTCGGAACCTCTTCAACCACTTAAAGAGAAACGACAATGAGAATGTTCAGCTCACGTTTGATCGACTCACTGACATCACAAATGAGCTTCAAGCCCTCGGCGCTACTGAGATCACCAAGCATGAAGTCGTCAAGACACTCCTGAGATCACTTGACAGCTCGTTCGACACCCTAGCCCTGATGATTCAAGAACACACTGACTTCAAGACACTCGATTCGTCCGACATACTTGAAAGGCTCAACACACATGAGTTTCATCTTTCTTAGAAAAGAGACATCTACGGTCCCAACTATGGGCGAACTCGTGCCTTGAAGGCAAAAGCTGTTTCCTCATCTGAAGAAGAATCTGATTGCAGTTCGGATGATCCTGAAGACATTGAAAAGGAGCTTGCTATGCTTGTGAAGAAGTTTCAGAAATTCACCAAGAAGAAAAGCTTCAGAAAGTCCTCATGATCCAGCTCAAGGAATGACGAAGCTTCTGCTCATGACTACAAGAAGAGAACATGTCACAAGTGCAAGAAACCTAGTCACTACATCTCTGAGTGTCTGCAGTGGGACAATGAGAACAACAAGAAGAAGAAGAGCAAGGAATATGATTCTGACGACAAGAAGAAGAAGTGATGAGGACATGACTACCTTGGATACGACCAAAAATATTGCATACATGCATATTTGTCAGGTGATTTCTAATGCAAACTATTCAATAATCTATTTATGTTATCCAGAATAAAAATACTTCACACACTTTTGTGTTTTGTCTAATTGCAGGTGTATGGGACATTTGTACAATCCACATATGAAGACAAGGGAAAAGGAGAAGTTTAGGTTGTGTTCAAAAAGTCCTCTCACGTCACTTTTGGGCCAAGAGAAGATAGAGTCCAAGTCTCTCACGTTCTGGATTCAGATTCGGACTGCACAGACATACCTGACTCAAAACGCCAACAACTTTTTCATACGGACTCCGAATTGGGTGATTCTTTTTTTGTTGGAAACTAGATTTCGTGCTCTTTCCAACCCAATTGGATTCACCTTCAAATTCATCCGGAGCGTTGAGTTACGGACGAAACAATCTGACGTTGCAGCAGAATCCGAGTCAAACTACAAGCCCAAAGGTGTTGCATCACCTCCACTTGGGCCCATGAGCCTTGTACGACCTAGGGTTAGTTTTAGGCTGCCTTGGGACGTCCTCCCACCTCCTTGGCCGCCACCCCTTGCTCCTATATAAGTAGATCCATCTAGTAGCTTTTTCCTTGGGATTTGTTTAGTTAAAAGTTAGCCGTTGCAACTTCGTGTACTTCGTTTGTGTCCAACGACCAGACCAAGACCGCTTACGGATCCCCACCATTATCAATACCTCATATATATTTGCAATATTCAGATTGCTTTATCATATTCTTGCTCGTTCTTTGATTGCTTGCAGGAATAGACCTTCGTGGTCAGGCTGACCGTGCTTCCGGCATCGTCAGTAACCTCAGGAGATTGGTTTAGCGATTGCTAAGGCGCAACGTCGTGCACGTTTGTAGTCGGATCGTCAAAGTCGTCTCCACCAAATCGATAGTTATCATCTCATCGAAAGATCGGGACACCCTCGTCTCTATCAAGTGGTATCAGTTTTCAGGTTGCTCGGTGAGAATTTCCAGTTTTCCTAGATTAGATTTATTTTCTTACCTATTGTCCAAGAAAAAGCCACAAAAAAGAGTTAGATCTATTCATCCTTGGTCCAAGCCAGTCTGAGCCTTTGCAATTTTTTTTTCATTGCTTGCATAGTTGAATTATCGGTTGCATCGTCGTGTCGAGTTGCTGGTCTTAGTGTCTAGTTCGTTTAGAGTTTCGAGTTCTGTTCACATTAGTCACGCCACCGCTGCATCATTATCTCTTCCGCTGTCCACCACCCATCCATCAATTTCCACCACGTGCTACCCACCATTCATTGTCATAATAATAGTTGAGATCGTTCACATCTTCACTTGATCCAATCTGCATCTTATCTAGTTTGTTTTGGAAAGAGGGAGAAAAAAAGAGAGAGAAAAAACGAGAGAGAAAAAAAGAGAAAAAAAAAGTCAGAGAAAAAAAGGAGAGAAAGAAAAAAAAAGTGTGAGGAAAAAAAAAGGAAAAAAAAAAACAAAATTCGGATCTTTTTAGACTCAATCTCGTAGTTGAATTCGGATTGGAATCTGTTTTGTGCACTGTTCAGTAAAACAGCTTGGCTGTTGTTTCACATCATTATCTTTACTGCCGTTGTGATCTTCACTTATATCTTGCTGTCCAGAGCTACTTAGTATCCTTCATTGATGCTGGTTGTGCTACGACGTGACCTCATTAGTGTTCTAGGCTCGCTTCTCTAGTTCGGTATAGCCTAGGACCAGCACAGTACCGTCGTTGAGCGTTTATTCAACATTGCATCTCTGAATTGATTATTGCTAATCTTTTGCTACCATATATAGCCAACCCAGCTCCACATATTTCTACACCGTGTATACGCACGTTCCCCTGGCAATCGCTTTACACAATCTTCGGAGTTATTTGACACCGCTGGTTGCCTGTCACCACCTGCCGCATGGTAAGAACTTGTAAGATATTGATATTTGCTTTACTGTGAGCACTTTACAACCACATCCTAGTAGTTCATAGGAACATTATTCTCGAATTTTGGTTCTTGTTTCTACTAATCATGACAGGTTCCAGAGATAGAAGTTCTTGGACGACGGACACATCTTCACCATCACGAGAGTTGGGACAACACACACAAGCATATGGTCAGGTTATCTCTTTACCATCATTTGAGGGTAGATTTAATCCTGCTATTTATCTAGCTTAGGAGCTTGAAGTAGAACAAGTTTTTAGTCACCATGATTTTTCTGAACTTGAGAGAGTACGAGCTACCATTAGAGCATTTACTGGTTTTGCTTCTGTTTGGTGGAGTGTACATTGTAAGAAAAACATTGATAACCAACCCACAACTTGGAAAGTTTTGAAAGCTGTAATGAGACAACAATTTTTTCCTCCTTACTATCGTCGTGAATTGCGTTGCAAATTGGAGCAATTAAAACAAGGCAGTAACAATGTTCATGCTTACTACCAAGAGTTCAAATCTTACATGCATCATTGTGACATAGAAGAATCTGAGGATGATACAATGAATAGATTTTTTGGTGGTTTGAACCATGATATTCAGGCAAGATTTCGGTATATTCCTCGTTGCATTACTGGTATGTATGTCCGTGCTTGTACCTTTGAGAGACAGATACAGGAGGATGCATTGGGTGACTACAACAACTACTATTCCAGTTCATGCTCACCATCGCCGGTTGGTTACTCCACTATTGCACCTACTAGAGCAGCCCCACCTCGGATTGTAAGCGCAATATCATCTCAAGAGTATGGTACATTGTCAACGTCCGTACCTACATCAGCTACATCTTTGCGAGGTAACAGTAAAGGTATTGATGATATAACTTCACATGAGAATGAAGCATGCCTAGTTAACTTGAATGCATCATGTGTTGAGTTACCTGTTGATTTGAGCACACCACCTATTTTAGAGACTCTTGTTACTGTCATGAATGCGTCATGTGATCAAACAACTGAAATATCAACAATTTTGAGTGCACCCATTGAATTAACTGTTGATGCAAAAGAACCAATGTTTAATCATTTTGATATGACCTCTAATCTTGATGATGATTCTGTGTCCAATGACTTATTGCATGTTTGCTTATTTAAGCATGTTGTAGCATGTAAATTTGATGCAAGTAAGGTTTATTCATCGAAGTTAGGATGGTTTAATGATGAACATTGCCAATCTTTTGAAGAGAATAAGAGCTTCACTTATATGTGCAAACTGAGTTCCAATATTTTCATGCCTTCTACTTCCTGTGATAATTTTTTGGCTTTAGATATTATGAACAATGAAAGTTACTCATGTATACATGTGACATATGTGCAAAAATCAAGGGAAGTTAAAATGGATGACATATACATATACAACATGTACACCTTGTCTCTTTTGTTAGCCACATTTCAGATTAAGCAATGCCGAGGACGGCTTTATTTTCAAAAAGGGGAGGATGATGAGGACATGACTACCTTGGATACGACCAAAAATATTGCATACATGCATATTTGTCAGGTGATTTCTAATGCAAACTATTCAATAATCTATTTATGTTATCCAGAATAAAAATACTTCACACACTTTTGTGTTTTGTCTAATTGCAGGTGTATGGGACATTTGTACAATCCACATATGAAGACAAGGGAAAAGGAGAAGTTTAGGTTGTGTTCAAAAAGTCCTCTCACGTCACTTTTGGGCCAAGAGAAGATAGAGTCCAAGTCTCTCACGTTCTGGATTCAGATTCGGACGTATTTTTTATGCCGTGTTTGGGTGCTGTAGCATGTTCATCTTGTCGCATTTAGATGGCTACTTACTGTAAATTGCAGAACGTGGTCATATTTGAATTGCTTGCCATTTCCAAACCATAACTCCGATTCCAGCGTTCTTTATATCGTTTTCAAGCGATTTCATCTCATATTTCCAGTGACACACTTGGATTTCCTATTTGAGGCCAGGTTCATGCATCCCTTGTCAAATCTTTCATATGCATCCCGCTTCGCATCCCGCATAGCATACCATCTTTGCATCATATTGTTTGAGTCTGCACGTGGTTGATTGTGTCCTTGTTGCTTGTTTGTCTTGTTTGGGTAGAGCCGGGAGACGAGTTCGCTAACGAGGAGCCCGTTGAGTTTGCTTTCGAGGATCCAGTCAACTCTGACAACTTTGCAGGCAAGATGATCATACCCTCGAAATCACTAATATCTTTGCTTTGCTAGAGCTTGCTCTTTTGCTATGCCTATGCTACGATGCCTACCACTTGCTTATCATGCCTCCCAAATTGCCATGTTCAGCCTCTAATCCACCATGTCCTTGCAAACGGTTGATTGGCTATGTTACCGCCTTGCTCAGCCCCTCTTATAGTGTTGCTAGTTGCAGGTGAAGATTGGAGACCATTCCTTGTTGGAACATTATTTACTTGTTGGGATATCATTATATTATCTTGTTATATTAATGCATCTATATACTTGGTAAAGGGTGGAAGGCTCGGCCTCTCGCCTAGTGTTTTGTTCCACTCTTGCCTCCCTAGTTTCCGTCATATCGGTGTTATTTTCTCGGATTTTTGCGTTCCTTACGTGGTTGGGTTATAATGGGAACCCCTTGATAGTTCGCCTTGATTAAAGCTTTTCCAGCAATGCCCATCCTTGGTTTTACCATTTGCCACCAAGCCTCTTTTTCCCTTGGGTTTTCGGAGCCCGAGGGTCATCTTATTTAAACCCCCCCGGGCCAGTGCTCCTCTGAGTGTTGGTCCAACCTAGAGCCCCTTGCAGCGCCATCTCGGGGAAACTCGAGGGCTGGTTTTAGTTGTATGGATTGCTTATCCGATTGTGCCCTGAGAACGAGATATGTGCAGCTCCTATCGGGATTTGTCGGCACATTCGGGCGGTGTTGCTGGATTTGTTTTAACCTGTCGGAGTGTCTTGAAGAACCAAGGTACCGAGTCTGATCGGAACGTCTCGGGAGGAGGTCTATTCCTTCGTTGACCGTGAGAGCTTGTCATGGGCTAAGTTGGGACTCCCCTGCAGGGATTTGAAACTTTCAAAAGTCGTGCCCACGGTTATGGGCAGATGGGAATTTGTTAATGTCCGGTTGTAGATAACTTGAACCTTAACTTAATTAAAATCAATCAACAGTGTGAGTTACCGTGATGGTCTCTTCTCGGCGGAGTCCGGGAAGTGAACACGGTGTTGGAGTAATGTTTGTGCAGGTTGTCCTCTAGTTTCTCGCTCGCGCTTTGCCTCCTCTTCTCGCTCTCTTTTGCGAATAGGATAGCCACCATATATGCTAGTCGCTTGCTGCAGCTCCACATATTTACCTTGCCTTTCCTATTAAGCTTAAATAGTTTTGATCGCGAGGGTGCGAGATTGCTGAGTCCCTGTGGCTCATAGATTACTATTAAACCAGATGCAGGGCCTGATGATTCTGCTCCAGGTGACGCGCTTGAGCTCAAGTGGGAGTTCGACGAGGACTCTCAACGATACTACGTGTCTTTCCCTGATGATCAGTAGTGGTGCCCAGTTGGGGGTGATCGGGACCGTGTCGCATGTTGGGTTATCTTTTATTTTGGCGCCGTAGTCGGGCCATGAGTGTTTGAATGTTGTAATGCTATTTATGTACTTTGTGTGACGTGGTGAGTGTAAGCCAACTATGTATCTCCCCTTTATTATTTATATTACATGGGATGTTGTGATGATTGCCTAACTTGCGACATTGCTTTCAATGCGGTTATGTCTCTAAGTCGTGCCTCGACACGTGGGAGCTATAGCCACATCGAGGGTGTTACAAGTTGGTAATCAGAGCCTTCCCCGACCTTAGGAGCCCCATTGCTTGATGGTTGTTAGCGGCCGAGTTGTGTCTAGAAAAATGTTTTGAGTCATTTAGGAATTATATATCGGAGAGTTTAGGAATTCTTTTTACTTCCCAGTCTCCTCATCGCTCTGGTAAGGCATCCTGACGTAGAGTTTTGACTCTTCTTTTCTCAAATTTCACTAAAAAAAAATTTAGGATCACGCGGGTATCTTGGAATCGTTCCGATGGTTTTATGACGAGAACATTGTCTTGGTGCCTCTTGTCAGGGGTTTTGTGGAAGTGTCCCGGGGAGTTGAGCTCTGAGGTGTTGTCGTCATAATTTTATCATTGCAGTTCTGGAATACCTGAGTTTAGTACGCCGACATCGAAAATATCTTTTATGCAGTTCGTTGGTGAGATAACCTCGACGCCACCCAGTACTGGGGCGGGAGTTCAGGAGTATCGCCATAACTTGTATAACAGATGCTTTTCGAAGGTTGAGGTAGATGGTTTCCGAAGTTTTCTCGGTTATGTGTTGAAGGATGGATACAGCTGGATGTAGGATTTGCTAGATTTGGGTGAGATATTATGCTTCACCTGTATCCCCAACACCTGATTGCATAACCGGAAAGGTTCGGGAGTTTCATAGGTGGGAATTCTTGTAGCTCTAGTTCTTCTTCTTCCACGGATATTTGGTTTGAGATTGGGATTTCTTACCGATTATTCGTTCTTGATCCGTACCTTGTTGATTTATTTCTCTACCTAAATTCTAAGTGGCTTCTCAATTTATGGATATGTGACCATTTCAAGAGAAATGCATTCGTTTAGTTTGTTCGGATGTGAAGACTTTATGTTGCAATTTTCATTCCGTTGGATTCAGCTTCATTTTATCTGCCAATGTGCTAACGGTGGTCAACCTCTTCAGGATGGCTCCCGCTAAGAGCACCAATCAGAATCAGAATCAGGATCCGCCACCACCTCCACCTCCTCCGGAGGCATGGCAAGCTATGATGGCCGCAACCAATGCAAACACATAGTTGATCATGCAAATTCTTCAAGAGCGCAATCAAGGCAACCAAGGGAACCAAGGCAACAATCAGAATCACTTTGCTACACTCAACCAGTTCCTTGCTAACGGGCCAAAGACTATCAGCAATTGTGTTGAGGCAACTGATGCTGACGATTGGCTCGTCGATCTATGCAAGCATTTCGAGTGCAGTAACGTCAGGCCTGAGGACTTCGTCAAGTTCGCTTCCTTCCAACTCAAAGGTCAAGCTGCAGAATGGTTCCAGCAATACAAGGATTCCAGAGGTGGACGTGCGATTACCTAGGATGAATTCCGTCAAGACATCAAAGCTCATCATATTCCCCAGAGCATGGTTGCAAGCAAGCGTCAGGAATTCCGCAACCTGAAGCAAGGCTCTTTGTCTGTCTATGACGACAACAAGTTGTTTCAGAAGCTCGCCCGCTTTGCCAAGCAGGACGTCCCTGATGAGAAGAGCATGATATACCAGTTCAGGGGTGGTCTCAGAGAAGAAATTCAGCTAGCTCTGGTTCTCTTTGAGCCCTTAAGGTATGATGAGTTCTACAACATGGCATTGAAGCAAGTGGCCGCTCAACTGAGGTGTGATGCTTCCAAGAAGCGAGGCAGAGATGCTACTCCTTCTTCCTCTACTCAATTGGCCAAGCAGCAGAAGTATTGGCTTCCTCCTCCTCCGTTCCGTCAGCCGTATCAGCAGAAGAGCAAAGGTGGCAGTGGATCTTCCCACCCACCCAACCCTGGCTTTCAGAACAAGACTTCGTCTCAAGCTCCAAGATCGAGTGCTCCGTATCACCGTCCGCTTTCAGAGGTCACGTGCAACAAGTGCCAACAGAAGGGTCACTATGCCAACAAATGCTTCAATCACAGGCGTCTTCCTCCTCCTCCTCCTGTGAGATCGGCAAGTACAGCTGTGGTCAAGCATAACCCCAAGCACGCCAAGGTCAACTTGATGAACGCAGCTCAGGCAGAGGATTCGTCAGATGTCATCATGGGTAACCTTCCTGTTAACGATATTCCTGCAAGAGTTCTTTTTGACTCTGGTGCATCGCATTGTTTCATGTCGAGACCTTTTGCATCTAAGCATGATTTTGTTACTCAAGTGTTGTCGAAACCGTTGGCTATTGTCTCTCCGGCCCGTCAAATGACATCTCGTGTATGCGTTCCGGATGTTACAATCACTTTGGGTGACTATAAGTTCTTGGCCTCTCCAAATGTTCTTGGTGACTCGGATATTGATGTTATTCTCGGAATGGATTGGCTTTCTAAGCACAAGGCTCAGCTTGATTGTGCAGCCAGGCAGATTCAATTGACTCATACGTCTGAGGATGTAATTGTCTTTCCCGCTCGTGACGATACCATCCGTCTATTTTCTCTCAATGAGAAGGGTGAACTGGATGCTATCTCGCAAATTCCAGTCATTTGCGAATATCAAGACGTCTTTCCAGAAGAGCTTCCAGGAATGCCTCCGCACCGGCAAGTTGAATTTGTCATCGATCTTGAGCCTGGCACGGAACCAGTGTGCAAGAGTGCTTACAAGCTCAGACCTGAAGAGTTGAAGGAGCTGAAGAAGCAACTCGATATTCAAGAGAGGATGGGTCTCATCCGGCCTAGTTCTTCTCCGTGGGGTTGTGGTGTTCTTTTTGTGAATAAGAAGGATGGAACGGAGCGACTTTGTGTGGATTACCGTCCATTGAACAAGAAGACCATCAAGAACAAATACCCACTTCCCAACATCAACGAGCTGTTCGAACAACTCAAAGGCGCCCAAGTATTCTCCAAGCTTGATCTCCGTATGGGTTATCATCAGATTCGAATCCGTGAGCAAGATATTCCCAAGACGGATTTCAGGACAAGCTATGGTTCATATGAATACACTGTCATGTCTTTTGGCCTCGTCAACGCTCCTCCGACTTTCTCTCGCATGATGAACTTCATCTTCAATGCCTACACCAATGACTTTGTTTTGTTCTATCTCGACGACATTCTGGTTTTCTCGAAGAACAAGGAAGATCATGCCAAGCTGATGAGGACATGACTACCTTGGATACGACCAAAAATATTGCATACATGCATATTTGTAAGGTGATTTCTAATGCAAACTATTCAATAATCTATTTATGTTATCCAGAACAAAAATACTTCACACACTTTTGTGTTTTGTCTAATTGCAGGTGTATGGGACATTTGTACAATCCACATATGAAGATAAGGGAAAAGGAGAAGTTTAGGTTGTGTTCAAAAAGTCCTCTCACGTCACTTTTGGGCCAAGAGAAGATAGAGTCCAAGTCTCTCACGTTTTGGATTCAGATTCGGACTGCACAGACATACCTGACTCAAAACGCCAACAACTTTTTCATACGGACTCCGAATTGGGTGATTCTTTTTTTGTTGGAAACTAGATTTCGTGCTCTTTCCAACCCAATTGGATTCACCTTCAAATTCATCCGGAGCGTTGAGTTACGGACGAAACAATCTGACGTTGCAGCAGAATCCGAGTCAAACTACAAGCCCAAAGGTGTTGCATCACCTCCACTTGGGCCCATGAGCCTTGTACGACCTAGGGTTAGTTTTAGGCTGCCTTGGGACGTCCTCCCACCTCCTTGGCCGCCACCCCTTGCTCCTATATAAATAGATCCATCTAGTAGCTTTTTCCTTGGGTTTTGTTTAGATTAAAAGTTCGCCATAGCTGCAACTTCGCGTACTTCGTTTGTGTCCAACGACCAGACCAAGACGTCACAGAACCCCACCTTGATCAATAAAGCTTTCATCTTATATTCGCAATATCCAGATTGCAATCTCAGCTTCTTGCTTGTTCTTCGTTTGCTCGCAGGAAACAGGCCCTCGTGGTCAGGTTGATCGTGCTCCGGCGTGGTCAATAACCCCTCGGAAGTTGGTTTAGCGATTGCTAAGGCGCGACGTCTCGCACGTTCGTAGTCGGATCGTCAAGGTCGACTCCCACAGAAAACGATAGCCACCATCTCATCGAAACATCGGGACACCTTTGCCTCTATCAAGTGGTATCAGTTTTCAGGTTGCTCGGTGAGAATTTCCAGTTTTCCTAGGTTAGATTTATTTTCTTACCTATTGTCCAAGAAAAAACCACAAAAAAGAGTTAGATCTATTCATCCTTGGTCCAAGCTAGTCTGATGAGGACATGACTACCTTGGATACGACCAAAAATATTGCATACATGCATATTTGTAAGGTGATTTCTAATGCAAACTATTCAATAATCTATTTATGTTATCCAGAACAAAAATACTTCACACACTTTTGTGTTTTGTCTAATTGCAGGTGTATGGGACATTTGTACAATCCACATATGAAGACAAGGGAAAAGGAGAAGTTTAGGTTGTGTTCAAAAAGTCCTCTCACGTCACTTTTGGGCCAAGAGAAGATAGAGTCCAAGTCTCTCACGTTTTGGATTCAGATTCGGACTGCACAGACATACCTGACTCAAAACGCCAACAACTTTTTCATACGGACTCCGAATTGGGTGATTCTTTTTTTGTTGGAAACTAGATTTCGTGCTCTTTCCAACCCAATTGGATTCACCTTCAAATTCATCCGGAGCGTTGAGTTACGGACGAAACAATCTGACGTTGCAGCAGAATCCGAGTCAAACTACAAGCCCAAAGGTGTTGCATCACCTCCACTTGGGCCCATGAGCCTTGTACGACCTAGGGTTAGTTTTAGGCTGCCTTGGGACGTCCTCCCACCTCCTTGGCCGCCACCCCTTGCTCCTATATAAATAGATCCATCTAGTAGCTTTTTCCTTGGGTTTTGTTTAGATTAAAAGTTCGCCATAGCTGCAACTTCGCGTACTTCGTTTGTGTCCAACGACCAGACCAAGACGTCACAGAACCCCACCTTGATCAATAAAGCTTTCATCTTATATTCGCAATATCCAGATTGCAATCTTAGCTTCTTGCTTGTTCTTCGTTTGCTCGCAGGAAACAGGCCCTCGTGGTCAGGTTGATCGTGCTCCGGCGTGGTCAATAACCCCTCGGAAGTTGGTTTAGCGATTGCTAAGGCGCGACGTCTCGCACGTTCGTAGTCGGATCGTCAAGGTCGACTCCCACAGAAAACGATAGCCACCATCTCATCGAAACATCGGGACACCTTTGCCTCTATCACAAGCACTTGCGTTTGGTACTTGATAAGCTGAGGGAACACCAGTTCTACGCCAAGTTCTCCAAGTGCGAATTTTGGCTCGATGAGGTTCTTTATCTTGGTCATATCATCTCTGCCAAGGGCATTGCGGTGAATCCTGAGAAGGTGTCTGCAATTTTGAATTGGGAACCTCCTCAGAACGTGAAGCAACTCCGTAGCTTCCTCGGTCTCGCAAGCTACTGTCGAAGATTCGTTGAAAACTTTTCTAAGATCGCGAAGCCTCTCTCAAATCTTCTCCAGAAGCACGTCAAGTACGTTTGGTCTCCGGAGTGTGACATTGCTTTCAACACTTTGAAAGAGAAATTGATCACTACTCCAGTTCTCACTCCGCCTGATGAATCCAAGCCGTACGAAGTCTTTTGTGATGCCTCTCTCCAAGGTCTTGGCGCAGTGTTGATGCAAGAGAAGAAAGTTGTTGCTTATACCTCTCGCCAGTTGAAGCCCAATGAGAAGAACTACCCCACTCATGACCTCGAGTTGGCGGCAGTTGTGCATGCTCTTTTGACTTGGAGACATCTCTTATTGTGAAGAAAAGTGGACATCTTCACTGACCACAAGAGTCTCAAGTACATCTTCACTCAGCCTAATCTCAACCTCAGGCAAACTCGATGGGTCGAAATGATTCAAGAGTATAATCCGAGTATCGAGTATACTCCAGGCAAGGCCAATGTGATTGCTGACACATTGAGCAGGAAGGCTTATTGCAATAGTCTGATTCTCAAGCCTTATCAACCCGAGCTTTGTGAAGCTTTCCGCAAACTTAATCTGCAAGTTGTTCCTCAAGGTTTCCTCACCAACCTTCAAGTCTCTCCTACCTTGGAAGACCAGATTCGCCAAGCCCAGCTTCTTGATGCTGTGGTGAAAAAGGTGAAGATTGGGATTGCCAAGAGGCAACCCAAGTACAAGTGCTACCGCCTTGATGACAAGGATACTCTCTTCTTCGAGGATCGTATTGTTGTGCCCAAAGGTGAACTTCGTAAAGTGATCATGAATGAGGCTCACTCTCTCCTCTCCATCCACCCTGGGAGCACGAAGATGTATCAGGACCTCAAGCAGGCTTATTGGTGGACTCGAATGAAGCGCGAGATTGCTCAATTCGTGAATGAATGTGATGTCTGCAGAAGAGTGAAGGCAGATCACGAAAGGCCAGTTGGTCTCCTCCAACCTCTTGCCATTCCAGAATAGAAGTTTGACCACATTGAGATGGACTTCGTGACTGGGTTTCCAAAGTCCAAGCGTGGCAATGATGCTATATTCATTGTCATCGACAAACTCACTAAAGTGCCTCACTTTCTACCTATCAAAGAGTCTATCACCGCAGCTCAATTGGCGGAACTCTATACCTCTCAAATTGTCTCTCTACACGGTATCCCACAAGTGATCTCTTCAGACCGTGGCAGGATCTTTACCTCCAAGTTTTGGGATTCTTTTCAGAAGGCCATGGGCACCAACATCCGCTTCAGCACAGCTTTCCACCCTCAAACTAGCAGTCAAGTCGAGCGTATCAATCAGATTCTTGAAGATATGCTCAGGGCTTGTGTGATCTCCTTCGGCATGAAGTGGGAGGATTGTCTTCCATATGCTGAATTCTCCTACAACAACAGTTTTTAAGCAAGTTCGGGCAAGGCCCCATTCGAAATTCTGTATGGCAGGAAGTGCTGTACCCCTCTCAACTGGTCCGAAACCGGTGAACGTCAGCTTTTGGGTAATGACTTAATCACAGAGGCAGAGGAAATGTGCAAGGTCATTCGAGATAACCTCAAAGCAGCCCAATCCTGCCAGAAGAGCTACTATGATAGTAAGCACCGTGATTTGGCTTTCGAGATCAGAGATCATGTTTACCTCCGTATCTCTCCAATGAAAGGTACTCGTCGCTTCGGTATCAAAGGGAAGCTTGCCCCTAGATATGTGGGACCTTTCAAGATTGTCAGCAAGAGAGGCGGTCTCGCCTATCAACTCGAGCTTCCTTCAAACTTTGCAAATGTTCATTACGTGTTCCATGTCTCTCAGCTCCGAAAGTGCTTCAAGACTCCTGATCGCACCATCAACTTCGAGGACATTGAGCTCCAAGAAGATCTCTCTTATCATGGGCACCCAGTTGCTATTCTTGAAGAGACTGAACGCAAGACTCGCAACAAGTCAATCAAATTCCTCAAAGTCAAGTGGTCACACCATTCCGACCGTGAAGCTACCTGGGAACGCGAGGATCACCTCCGTTATGAGTACCCGGCGTTCTTTCAGTCCTAGAACTCGGGACGAGGTCCTTTCGTAGTGGTGGAGTGTTGTAACACCCCGGATGTGATTTACCCAATATGTATTCCAACTCTTGCCGTTTCCGGCCTTTAGTTATTTCATTTTCTCGGGTTCGGGTTTTGGTCTCCGTGTGTTGTTCTCGTTGTCATGCATCTCATATCATGTCATCATGTGCATTGCATTTGCATACGTGTTCATCTCATGCATTCGAGCATTTTCCCCGTTGTCCGTTTTGCATTCTGGCGCTTCGTTCTCCTTCGGTGCTCATTTCTACCTTTCTTTCATGTGTGGGGATTAAACATTTCCGGATTGGACCGAGACTTGCCAAGCGGCCTTGGTTTACTACCAGTAGACCGCCTGTCAAGTTTCGTACCATTTGGACTTCGTTTGATACTCCAACGGTTAACCGAGGGACCGAAAAGGCCTCGTGTGTGTTGCAGCCCAACACCCCTCCAAGTTGGCCCAAAACCCACCAAAACCCTCTCCATCATCTAGAGCGTTCGATCACGATCGCGTGGCCGAAAACCGCACCTCATTTGGACTCTCCTAGCTCCCTCTATGCCTATATATACACCCCATTCCAAATCTTGGATCCCCTCTCTCTAAACCCTAAAAAAATCGCCCGCCGCCGCCGGACATGTCCGCCGCCTGAACGGACACGCCGCCGCCGCCGCCCGCAGCCAACCGGGGGCCGCCACGTGGCGCGCCGCCACCCGCAGCCACGCCGGCCTGCGCGGCCCGCTCCGAGCCCCCGCAGCCCAGGGAGCCGCCGCCCGGCTGGCATTTCCCCGCCGCCCGAGCCTCCTCGTCCGCCGCCTTCTTCTCCGTCGTCGGCGCCCTCCGGCCGCCGCGCCAGGTCACCGGCGACCCGACCCAGCAGCTCCGGCCGCCGGAGTCCGACGCCCCCGCGCCGCCGCATGCCCGAGGAGCTCCGGCCTCTCTCCGGCCTCCTCCTCCCACGCCCCAAGTACCTCCCCGCTCCGGCTGACGACATCTCCGGCGAGCTCGAGCGAACTCCGGCCGGTCATCCACGGGACGCGCGCCCTGCTACAGTGCCACCCGCGCCGGATCCAGATCTGGATCGGATCCGGTTGACTTTCTTTGCCCGAAACCCTAATAATTTGATCATGTTCATCGCGATATAACTTTGCATTCATAGCTCCGTTTTTGGCATATAGCATATCAAAATGTTCGCCTCAGAGAGTACATCATTTCATCTCATTGCATCATTTTCATTTGAGTTCATCTTGATGCCCGAAATGCTGTTAGAAGAGTGCTATTTGAGTTAATTGTCAGATCTGCTGCTCCAATTAGTTATTTGTCATTTTTTCCATGATTAATGTGTGCATGATATGCCCATGAGCTCTACATATGTTTTGTTAAGGGTTTTGCCATCTTTCCAGAGGTGCAAACCATGTATTTTTGTGATGTGTGTGGTGACTAGCACAAGCTTGCAAAGTGAGGCATTTGCTAATGCTGATTTCAGGGACTTAGCATTACCACTAAGTCCTTGAGCTGGTTATCTCATATGGCCATATGTTCATGTTGTTTCCTAGTGATCCGTGCCTCTTTTGAGGATGATCAGTAAGGATGTTTTGTTAATCTTGTAGTGCTCTATCCATCCATGTCTTTTTTTTTGCAATTATGGAGCACCCTAGCTTGAGTCAATCGAGCTCTACTTTTGCTATTTCGTGAATCTGGGCAGATTGTCTACTTGTTAGCGATTTTGCCGATGATGTTGTAGTTGATCCGTGCATGCTATGCTATTGTTCTTGCCATGTCTAGCTTGCATTTTGTGTATTCTTGATGGGTGTATGCTTAGCTTGTCATGACATGCTCTGTAGTGAGTGCATCGAGCTCGTAAACATGCCTACTTGATATTTGTTTCAGCATGCTCCAGTTTTCACAAAGTCTGAAATTTGTTTATCAAATGCATTTTTGCCATGCTTGTTTGAACCTGTTAATGGATGAATTGGCCGTAGCTCAGTGCTAGACTTTTGTTAAGCTTCTTGAATGCATCCCTGCCACGTATTTTTATGCCATGTTTGGGTGCTGTAGCATGTTCATCTTGTCGCATTTAGATGGCTACTTACTGTAAATCGCAGAACGTGGTCATATTTGAATTGTTTGCCATTTCCAAACCGTAACTCCGATTCCGGCGTTCTTTATATCGTTTTCAAGCGATTTCATCTCATATTTCTAGTGGCACACTTGGATTTCCTATTTGAGGCCAGGTTCATGCATCCCTTGTCAAATCTTGCATATGCATCCCGCTTCGCATCCCGCATAGCATACCATCTTTGCATCATATTGTTTGAGTTTGCACGTGGTTGATTGTGTCCTTGTTGCTTGTTTGTCTTGTTTGGGTAGAGCCGGGAGACGAGTTCGCTAACGAGGAGCCCGTTGAGTTTGCTTTCGAGGATCCAGTCAACTCTGACAACTTTGCAGGAAAGATGATCATACCCTCGAAATCACTAATATCTTTGCTTTGCTAGGAGCTCGCTCTTTTACTATGCCTATGCTACGATGCCTACCACTTGCTTATCATGCCTCCCAAATTGCCATGTTCAGCCTCTAACCCACCATGTCCTAGCAAACCGTTGATTGGCTATGTTACCGCCTTGCTCAGCCCCTCTTATAGCGTTGCTAGTTGCAGGTGAAGATTGGAGACCGTTCCTTGTTGGAACATTATTTACTTGTTGGGATATCATTATATTATCTTGTTATCTTAATGCATCTATATACTTGGTAAAGGGTGGAAGGCTCGGCCTCTCGCCTAGTGTTTTGTTCCACTCTTGCCGCCCTAGTTTCCGTCATATCGGTGTTATGTTCCCGGATTTTTGCGTTCCTTACGCGGTTGGGTTATAATGGGAACCCCTTGATAGTTCGCCTTGATTAAAGCTTTTCCAGCAATGCCCATCCTTGGTTTTACCATTTGCCACCTAGCCTCTTTTTCCCTTGGGTTTCCGGAGCCCGAGGGTCATCTTATTTAAACCCCCCCGGGCCAGTGCTCCTCTGAGTGTTGGTCCAACCTAGAGCCCCTTGCAGCACCATCTTGGGGAAACTCGAGGGCTGGTTTTAGTTGTATGGATTGCTTATCCGATTGTGCCATGAGAACGAGATATGTGCAGCTCCTATCGGGATTTGTCGGCACATTCGGGCGGTGTTGCTGGATTTGTTTTAACCTATCGGAGTGTCTTGAAGAACCGAGGTACCGAGTCTGATCGGAACGTCTCGGGAGGAGGTCTATTCCTTCGTTGACCGTGAGAGCTTGTCATGGGCTAAGTTGGGACTCCCCTGCAGGGATTTGAAACTTTAAAGCCGTGCCCACGGTTATGGGCAGATGGGAATTTGTTAATGTCCGGTTGTAGATAACTTGAACCTTAACTTAATTAAAATGAATCAAGAGTGTGAGTTACCGTGATGGTCTCTTCTCGGCGGAGTCCGGGAAGTGAACACGGTGTTGGAGTAATGTTTGCGCAGGTTGTCCTCTAGTTTCTCGCTCGCGCTTTGCCTCCTCTTCTCGCTCTATTATGCGAACAGGATAGCCACCATATATGCTAGTCGCTTGCTGCAGCTCCACATATTTACCTTGCCTTTCCTATTAAGCTTAAATAGTTTTGATCGCGAGGGTGCGAGATTGCTGAGTCCCTGTGGCTCACAGATTACTATCAAACCAGATGCAGGGCCTGATGATTCCGCTCCAGGTGACGCGCTTGAGCTCAAGTGGGAGTTCGACGAGGACTCTCAACGATACTACCTGTCTTTCCCTGATGATCAGTAGTGGTGCCCAGTTGGGGGTGATCGGGACCGTGTCGCATGTTGGGTTATCTTTTATTTTGGCGTCGTAGTCGGGCCATGAGTGTTTGAATGTTGTAATGCTATTTATGTACTTTGTGTGACGTGGTGAGTGTAAGCCAACTATGTATCTCCCCTTTATTATTTATTTTACATGGGATGTTGTGATGATTGCCTAACTTGCGACATTGCTTTCAATGCGGTTATGTCTCTACGTCGTGCCTCGACACGTGGGAGCTATAGCCGCATCGAGGGCGTTACACTAAGGGTGCTAAAAAGGTACGCCAGCTCCAGCGATCCATCTATGGACTCGTGCAAGCATCTCGAAGTTGGAATATACGCTTCGATGAGGTGATCAAAGCTTTTGGTTTTATACAAACTTATGGAGAAGCTTGTATTTACAAGAAAGTGAGTGGAAGACATATTATTGATTGGAATGATATAAATTTATACAAAGCATAAAGGATTATTTGAACAAGAGTTTTTCAACGAAATACCTATGTGAAGCTTCTTAAATTATTCGGCATTAAGATCTATAGAGATAGATCGAGACGCTTGATGGGACTTTCAAAAGGCATATACCTTGAATAGATTTTGAAGAAGTTCAAAATGGACCAGTCGAAGAAGGGGTTCTTGCCTATGTTGCAAGGTGTGAAGATCAGTTAGACTCAAAGCCCGACCATGGCAGAAGAAAGAGAAAGGATGAAGGTCATCCCCTATGCCTCAGCCATAGGCTCTATAATGTATGTCATGCTGGGTACCAGACCTGCTGTGTGCCTTGCCATAACTTTGGCAGGGAGGTATCAAAGTAATCCAGGAGTGGATCACTGGAAAATGGTCAAAAATATCCTTAAGTACCTAAAGAGGACTAAGGACATGTTTGACGTTTATGGAGATGACGAAGAGCTCGTAGTAAAGGGTTACGTCGATGCTAGCTTTGACACTGATCCGGATGACTCAAAGTCACAAACCGGACACATATTTATTTTGAATGATGGGGAAGTCAGTTGGTTCATCTACAAGTAGAGGGTCGTAGCGGGATCTACATGTGAAGCGGAGTATATAGCTGCTTCGGAAGCAACACAAGAAGGAGTCTTGATAAAGGGTTCATATCCGACCTAGCGGTGATACCTACTACATCAGATCCAATGGCTATCTTTTGTGATAACATTGGTGCCATTTCCATGCCAAGGAGCCCAAGTTTCACAAGAAAACCAAGCACATCAAACACCGCTTCAACTGCATTCGTAATTACATTAAGGATGGGGACATAGAACTTTGCAAAGTACATATAAATCTGAATGTGGCAGACCCGTTGACTAAACCTCTCCCATGAGCAAAACATGCTCGGCACAAAGACTCCATGGGTGTTAGATTCATTACCATGTAATCTTCATTATTGACTCTAGTGCAAGTGGGAGCTTGTTGGAAATATGGCCTAGAGGCAATAAGGTTATTATCATATTTCCCGTTCATGATAAATGTTTATTATTGAAGCTAGAATTGTATTGACCGAAAACTTAAATACATGTGTCAAAACATAAACTACACTATGTCCCTAGTAAGCCTCTACTAGACTAGCTCGTTGACCAAAGATGGTTAAGGTTTCCTAACCATAGGCATGAGTTGTCATTTGATAACGGGATCAAATCATTAGGAGAATGATCTGATGGACACACCCAACCATAAGCTTAGCATCATTTATTTGCTATAGCTTTCTTCTTGTCAAGTATCAGTTCCTTAGACCATGAGATCATGCCACTCCCAGACACCAAAGGAACAGTTTTTGTTCTATCAAATGTCACTTCGTAACTGGGTGACCATAAAGGTGCTCTACAGGTATCTCCGAAGGTGTGTGTTGAGTTGCATGGATCGAGACTGGGATTTGTCACTTCGTGTGACAAAGAGATATCTCTGGGCCCTCTCTGTAATACAACATCATGAGAAGCTTCAAGTGACTAATGAGTTTAGTCATGGGACCTTGTATTACGAAATGAATAGAGATACTTGCCGGTAATGATATTGAATTAGGTATGGAGATACCGACGATTGAATCTCGGGCAAGTAACATATCGCTGGACAAAGGGAATTGCATACGGGATTAACTGAATCCTTGACATCGTGGTTCAACCAATAAAGATCTTCGTTGAATATGTCGGAATAAAATGGGCATCCAGGTCCCTCTATCGGTTATTGAACGGAGAGGAGTCTATTGTTGGTCCCGCTATGGGATCATGTCTACATGTTCCTGAACCCGTAGAGTCGCACGCTTAACGGTTGATAGCACTAGGGTAGTATTGAGATATTTACAGCGGAAATTACGAAGGTTGTTCAAAGTCCTATATGGGATCCCGGATATCATGAGGAGCTCCGGAATGGTGCGGAGGTAAAGACTTATATATGGGAAGTGTTGTTTTGGCAACCGAAAAAGTTCGGGGGCATGCCCGCAAGTGTACTAGAGGCACCGAAGGGTTCCGAAAGTCCACTAGCCCCGGGTACGCACGTGGGATATAAAGGGGCACCCTGGTCTGGATGGTCCAGGTGCACTAGCCCCCACCAACCCCATGCGCCTAGGGTGGGCAAACCCTAGGGGTGGGAGGCGCCCCCTTGGCTTGGGGGCCAAGCCACCCCTAGGGCCACCGCCCCCTCCTTGGATGAGGGGCTAGCACTACAAAAAAAGTCACATATGTGACATTTTGGGCCGAAAGGATTTTTTTTCTCTCATGCTTATGATACTTCTATGACGATAATTGTGACAAAACCCGGTATCATCATAGATGTGGTGGGGTCCTACTTCTATGACAAAAAATCATGACAGAAAATGGGTTTTTCGTCCTAGGCGCGCCAGAGATGCAGCTGCATGACATTCTTTGGGCCGTCCATGACGGAAAAAACCATGGTAGAAACGAGGGCGAGGGAAATATCGGGGGAGTTCCTGGTTACGGTGGGTGGTAGGGGGCCGGGCGATGCGCATTTCTCTCATACATACGTGCGTGTGTGGGACGCGTTGCGCTGTAACTGAACCCGAGCGAGGCGTTGGGCTCTAACTGAACCCGAGTGATTGCACTGCAGGCTACGCATTACCGAACCCGAGCGATCAATCGATCCCTTGCTGTTAACTGAACTTGAGTGATTCCTTCGCTACTGCTGCTAACTGAAGCCGGTCGAACCCTGCTGCCTGCTTTGCTGGATGAATAGTGAGCGTTGTTGGGGGGGTTTGGATGAACAGTTCCCGATGGGGGCTGGATGAACATGATCACGTGGTGTTGCCGCTGAATGAACAGGACCCTGATCGAGTCGGTTGGGGGGTGAATGAACAGGACCCCATGGAGGGCTGGATAAACAGGACGACCCCATGGAGGGCTGGTTAAATAGTAGCCGGTGGAGGGCTAGATGAATAGTAGCCCGTGGAGGGGTGGTTGAAAAGGACCCTGTGGAGAGGGCTGTTTGAACAGTAGCCAGTGGAGGAGCGCGTGGTGGAGGCTGGATGAACATGAGCATGTGGATGAACAGTCGCAGGTGGAGGCTGGATGAACATGAGCATGTGGATGAACAGTCGCAGGTGGATGAACAGTAGCCCGTGGAGGCAGTCGATAGTGGAGATGAATAGTATCCCATGGAGTCCCGTTTTACGGCATGCCACACCCCTCCCGATGAACAAGACCCCCGTTTCGACCGTAGCGCTCCAACACAAGTCTGTTTCCTCCGTTTTGCGGTACGCCACACCCCTCCCGATCAATAGGACCACGTTTCCACCAAGAGAAGTCCATTCCCTCCGTTTTGCGGTACGCCAGACGCCTCCCGATGAACAGGATCCCATTTTGACCGTAGCCGGACGAACACAAGGCCGTTTAATCCGTTATGCGGTACGCCAGGCCTCATTTCGATCGGCTATTCCGTCCAAGCCGGTTGGCTCCTAATGAAGAGCACATGTTTCGTTGCCTCCCGATGAACACGATGCATTCCATTGCCTCCCCATGAACACGACGACGACGCAATTTCTCCGTTCCGACCCAACCATGTACACGAGCCATGGCCGTACGTATGTGAGAGTAGGCATTCGAGACCCCACCCGTATGTACGTACGTGGCTATATTTACTTTCTTGCACCCTGGCCGCTGTACGTACGTGTACATGCTACGTGCGCGCCTCTACTACAACACGTGCCCTTCCTTAGACAGCCATGGTTCATCGCTGAGCCTGTAGACAGACTGATCGTATGTACGTACACGTTTGCGACCACAATGACAACGCTACGTACACTTCAACCAGGTGGGTCCCGACTGCCAGGCACTTCCTTGGGTGCGAAGATGTAGCTGGTGGGTCCCAGCAGTCAGGAGGGCGAACATTTTTTTGCCCGTAATATGGACGCACTTCCTTGCGTGCAAAGATGTAGCTGGTGGGTCCCAGTAGTCAGGGGGAAATGTTTTTTCACGAAATACGGTGGCCTGTCTTGTGGGTCCCTGCTGTCAGGTGGAGGAATCATTGTTTTCCGCATAATAAGAAGGCACTTCCTTGCTGCGGCCTCTACATGTACAATACTCTTTCGATGTAAGTCGTTCCTTGACCACGTTGACCACATCGCAGCGAGAGCACCAGGGCGGCGGACGGTGGCGTGGCCTCGGAAGGGGACGACGCGGAGTCGGGGAAGACGTGGCAGTGGAAGTCCAGGCGGAGAGGAGTACAAGGGTTCACTGGTTCAGCTGCGGTGTGAGCCTGCTGTCGCCGCAGGGCCTTGCCAGCGGTGGGAGCAGTAGGGGGCGGTGAGGCCTCAACAGCAGCACAGCCGGCCACTAGAGGCAGGAGCAGGCGGTCTCGCCGGCACTAGTTTGGGCGGCTGGTGCAAGCAAAGCAGCGATTGAAGAAATAGCAGGACCGTTCAATTCAAATCCAATGGTCACTGCTGCTAGAATCGTTTGTTGACTAAGTTGACAAAGCCCTGCGTACGCGTCAACTTAGTAGGCCCACAGGTGAGCTTCCGAACCGGTGCACCCCAAATGTCAGTGGGAGGAATCATTTTTTTGCGTAACCAGGAGGCAGTTGATTGCGTGCGGCCAGGCCAGCGGAGGGAGTAGGGTGGGCTGGTGAAGCCTGCGTGGCATGACAGCGGGCCACGAGAGGAGGGAGCATGCAGCCCCGCCGGCACTGGTTTAGGCGGCTGGAGCAGGAAGATCAGAGATTGAAGAAGCACGTCGGCCGTTGGATGGACATCCAACAGTCACTGCTGCTAGAATCGTGTGTTGACTGTCAAGCCTTGCGTAACCAAGTTAGCCTCGAAACTTGTGGCGTGTACAGCCCATTTGCTATTATTTTTACTCATTTTCTAATTCATATGGAATTTATTGCAGCCCATTTTCCATTTTTAGAATTGCTGCCCATTTTCTGGTCAGTGCCAGGGTTAAAAAACTGAACTAAAAATGTGCGAAATTTTGAAAATTCACAATTTTTTGCTGGGGAACAAAATATTCTTAATCCAAAAATTATTACCCATACTAAAACAAATTTCAAAATAAATTAGTACTATGTCATGTTAAAATCTAATGAAATATAAAATATCAGTGAAGAAGAAAAACATAAAAAGAAACTATTTTCCCATTTACTTTTAACAGATACTGACCAAACTCTTTGGCCAGGCCGGAATGCATCCCTCCTCGTCTTGAAAGATTTGCAGCCCAGTAAGTCAGAGAAAACAAATAGGCCTAGCTTGGGTATTCTTTAAAAAGAAATAGTGGCCTACCTATTTTCCCACAGAAAAAACTGTTGGGCTGGTCATGTTGTTAGACTAGCCACAGAGACCGCACAACCCAGTTTATAGCCTGCTCCTCCGAACAAATCCTCAACAAAATGTGCAATTCTGTCATTAATTGACTACACATCGAAAATGATGTGGGTCACAGATATCAGCAGGTTGGATTAGAGTAAAAAACGAGGGGTGCATCTGAGTAGTAAAAGAGGCACTTTGCTTGTGTTTGGGAGAGGACCTGGTGGGTCCGTACTGTCATACTCACATCTACAGTCCTCTCACGATTCACTATGTTCACAGGGCCGGACGGCGGCGCCGCGGCGAGCGCACCAAGGCGGAGGATAAAGTGTTGTTGCCAATGTGTTGGGCTGGGTTGGACATTCTTATTGAAAAATAAAAATGGACTAGAACTATTTACGATGTTGACTACGATTTGCATGGGTCTGCTGGTTGCAGGAAGAAAATGGTGGGGGAAAGAAGACTGGTCGCTATCTTTGCCTAAGAATTATATCGACTGAATGTAACGACACTATCATAGGAAATAATATCCTCCTGTTAAATCGTGAATTTAAAGAACTGGTGCATGAGCATTTAGCTTTATTTATTTATTTACTTATTTATGTTTAGGGGACCATGAGCATGTAACTGGGCCAGATTCATGAGAGAGCCTCCCTTCCAGTTAATTATGGGCTCCTCTATTGGGCCTTCATCAGTGGGATGCATGTTATCAACAAGTGGAAAATGTGTTCCGTGCGAAAAATAGTATGCGCTACGTACAATACGGGGCACTAAAGGATCAGACCGTGCAACGACTTCCAAAACATTGTGTTTGTAATTCTAACAACACATTTATTCAACCAACAGACGAAGTATACTACTGATTCTACATTGAAACCAGTATGTAGCAGTAGCAACCTGGGCTGGGGTGCAACAGAAGTAGTAAGCAGGCCAAAAGAGTAAAGACACAGCTCTCTCTTCCAAACCAAACATCAGCCATCATTACAAAAGGGTTACCAAAAAAGAACAAGTGTATGCATCAAACTAAATAAAGATACTGCTACACCAAGTGTAAGCATCTAACTAACTGGCTCAGTTAGACATTACGATTTATTAAGCTGTGGAGATTAGCTGACGGCTTGAACCAAATGGGTGCCTGACGGAGGAAACTTTAGCCAGTAGGTCGATGTCTGATACTTGCGACTCTCTCTCCTACTTTGGGCTGCAGAGTGTGGCAGCACATATCAGGGTATGGTGCATCCAAAGACGCATGGTACGCTGTGTACACATAGTTTTGCTTAATGAACAAAACCGCACTGCCATCATGATCCTTGTCGTCGGTTCTCTCGTGGTTAATCGGATAATTTATTCTGAGAAACAAAGAGTGTGTGCCAAGGCTACTTACCAGCCTCTAGTCAAAAATTCCTAAAGGCACAGAGAAGCTGGGATCCTGCTCAAAGACCTTGCAGCGATTGTGATTGTATTCCGCAAAACAACACGTCCAGTACGTGTGAACGATCATCAAATCATTCGTCATCGTCTGATCGAGCCAGGAGCCACCTGCAACTGCCACACTTTTCTTTGAAAGGTTCTGGGATTAGGAAGGGTAGGGACACCAGGCGGCCTACAAAATCATATCAAGTTGGAGTTAAATAAAAAATGGCTCTTAATGTAGTCAATCTTAAGAACAACATGTTATGAGTAGGAATATTTTTTCAGTAAATGTGGACAGTAATATAAGTAAACCATCATGATATCATAGCAAAGTAACATACTGCTGTAACAGCCGTTTGTAGCGATGACTGGAGTAGACCAGCAATACGTCCAGCCATAGAAGGAGTCGACAACATAAGTGAAGCCCTTGTGTTCAATGGCATCAGAGAACCATGAAGGATGTATGATCCTGCGATGGACGTGCAGATTTATCCACTTACCGCAGTGACATGTCAGATAGGTGAGACCGCGGTTGAAGAACGCAATTATCCTGAAGTCTTTATAATTTGCAGATCTTGTGGGCACTTGGCAGATCACAACCTTGAGCAAATCAAACTTGGTATCATGGTGGCTACTGTAAGATTCTGATGTAGACCTCCACGAGCATCCTGAGTATTCTGGGTTGCGGTGCCAAAGCAATGCAGTGTTAATTGAAGGAAGGGGATCAATCGCTGGGTGTAGACCTCCACGAGCATCTAGCTGCCGCCACCGTCGACGAGCACCATCCAAGACGTGTTCATTCCGACCCAGTACATACCGTTAATGTAGTTGAGGGTGACGAGGATCGGATCACAGTCAATAGGGTTGATGCTCGCCACCCTACAATCGTTATGTTGCTTGACACGCCGTTTCTGACGATCAGGCGACATCAGCAAGCAAGGAGATGGCTTAAAAAGCTCCGGCCTGAGGGCTTTGAGTAAACAGTATAGCCCGACGAGCACGCGGCGAGCGGCATGGTACTGAGATTGTCCACACGTGAAATAATGAGCTTGATTACCTCTGTGGGGAGCGAATTCCAGCCACTCTTTCAGCAGATGCTGCTCGGTTCTACCATTGTTAGTGCTTGGGTTTCGGAAGAGGGGGGGAGGCACCTTAGCGGGGATGGAAGATTGGACGATTATGTGTGGACAAGGATGGCGAAGCGAATATGTGCTGGACAGGTGATGATGACTACAACACGCCGCTTGACTTATGAGACACATACCAGCAGCGTAGGGTCCTATCGATGCCAGACAACTTGCTTGAGTGATCACAGTATTGGTACTCCCTACAGTACCTACTACTATCCCCTAACTTGCTTGACTAGAGTAGTAGTGGAGTAGGACTCTGCTCTACTACTAGCACCTGAGGATTAGTATATTCTAATCTAAAATAGTTACAAACTTGAATGCCCGAGTGTGGAATGACTACGAACCGCCATCGGTGCTAACTCCAATCCCCAGCAAACGTTCGTTGGCAGACATGGCAGTTGCAAACGCCCGCGACGCAATTACAGTACGTGTGTAAGGGTGGTGGTTTTGTCAAATACAATGGCTTAAAAACAGGCCACCGTCGGATGGAAATCTAACGGTTACGTGGGATTCGCCATGATTGACCTCGTGGCAAACAATCGCCAGATATCAATATAAAAAAAGGTTAAAACACCAGGGGCTATAACTTGCACCAACTGACCACTAAGAATGATACTAACACAGTTGTAAAATGGTCAAAGACCGTGTCACCATGGTGTTTGGAATTATATGCAAAAAAAAGCAAGATGCACGTGCATTGCATGGAACATCAAGATGCATTTTTTTACAAAACACCGGTTGTGATTGACCCATGCAGGAGTAATCCCATGTGTAAAAACTAATGATATCTCGAGAATTTTATCGAAAACATGGTATCTCGACCATTTAATCGAAAAATGATATCTCGAGAAATATGATAGATAAGGTGAGGATGAGTGGGGCATGGTGGTGACTGGTGGTCGGACTAGATGGAGGCATGTGGATGGATGGCGCCGACAGCGGCCACCATGCCATATTGTTCTAGAGACTTACTTTTTTTAATTGCTCGGCAATGAGGTTGTGGGAGATAAGGATGAAGGAGGCAAGGCCTTATCTGTAAATGTGGAGAGAGGTGCGGGTATCTTTTGTAAAATTGTCATTGTTTGCTTTCTATCCGTTTGATATAGATCAGACGGTCTATACTATAAGATGCTAGGCACACCATCATCACCAACTCGGTTTTTTCTCTACTCCTACTCGTATATTACTTATACTTATATATACTCCTATAGAAGACTCAGTTGGTGATGATGGTGTGTCTGTTATCTGCCATTAGATCTGCATCTAACGGCTGTGATGTAAGTTGTGGCCTTTTGCAACAATTCCCACTTATCTGCTCCAGTTTACACAAAACCCCTTAGTATCTTGAAACTAACCACATTCCTCCCTTACCTCATCAAAACAGCCCAAAGAATATATTTGGAGTGAAACATAAGATATTTTTAGTGATATGTATATCAAAACTAAAGTGTCTTTTTTCAAACTTGTGAATTTGTATTATTCTACTTTGGATCCATTGCAACGGACGGGCTCATTGCTATAAAGGTTTATCTCTTGCATCGTCCGCAACGAACACCTGGTGTACTGGTCCGGGCCGGATGCTTGCAGCGCGTTTGCCTGAGTTCGAATTCTGTCCTAAACTGTACTTTATATATTTTTTAATATATACTTCTTTCGCTACTGTACTGGGAGTGGAACCCACAAAGTACTTAGAATACAAGATTAAGGATGGATTCGTTTCTTTCTAACTTTTTGTACGAATCTGTAGCCAGCCTGCAAGTAATGTACACTGTACTGATAGTGGAACCCACAGAGTACTTAGAATACAAGATTAAGGATGCAATTAACTTTTTATAGAGGGAGAATCATACACACAATTAACTCAAATGGATTGGACGTGACTCTATTATTCTCCAAGGTCAACCGGCAAATTTCTCCCGTGGGCCTGAGTAGGTTTCTCGGTTTGCATGCGGGTTTAACAGAGGGGTTTGATGGAGGCGAGGAGGCGTGTTCAGCCGGGCGTGCAGCGGGCGGCACAGTACTATTCGATTTGACAGCTACTAGTATATTATAAAATAGAAATAAGAGTAGTAGAGATAGAGATAAGAGTAGAGATATAGACTAGGGAGGAGCACCGTCGACTGCTTCGTGTGCTACTCCTGCGCTCCATTCGGCGGTCGCAACGTCCCCTACAACCACTCCCTCCCGCGCTCCATTCGGTGGGCGCTGTTGAAATTTGCGGAGCGCACTCTTGGGACTGCTGGCAGCGACGACTTCATCGATGACGACTACTTCCCCGACCTCGGCAACCTCTTCCTCAATGACATGGGCGACAACCTCAACACCAACGGTGCTACTCCCGTTGTACCATATGTGTTTCTGTCCTTCCTCTTCGAAATCGTGGTAGAATTCATGTTTCTAGTCCGTGTCCTAGATTCAATCTGTTCATCTACTATGCTTGTCCACATGATTAGTTTAATCTCTGTTATAGCCGTCATGATTTATTTTGTGCTTATTCAGACTAAATCTCGTAGTAACTTGCTCATATATTCAACTGGTGCAACATCCCCTATAGCCACTCCCATTTCATGGATGGCCTGGTCGATGCCTCCAAGGAGCCCTTCGTCTACTGCTATGAGTGCCTGATGCCGTTTCAGGGCTCATCGGCGGACATCGTGCATCACCTCACCAAGGCATGCGGCGATCACTACTTCCCTTGGCGGAGAACATCAAGTACGAGGCGTGCTACCCGTTCACCGTGCCGGAGTCGCTGGAGGATCACCGCCGCCTCCTAGTCTCGGAGGAGGACGGTAGCGTCGTCCTCTTGATCGTGGGCACCGGCGAGGCCCGCGCAGGCCGCCGCCCCGTCTTTGTAGTGTGCTTTAGGTGCGACGCCGCTGACACTGACACTGACATGAGGCCGATGTACGGGTGCGTGCTGATAGAGGCTAAGGTGTCCCGATGTTTCGATGAGATGGTGGCTATCGTTTTCTGTGGGAGTCGACCTTGACGATCCGACTACGAACGTGCGAGACGTCGCGCCTTAACAATCGCTAAACCAACTTCCGAGGGTTATTGACCAGGCCGGAGCACGATCAACCTGACCACGAGGGTCTGTTTCCTGCGAGCAAACGAAGAACAAGCAAGAAACTGAGATTGCAATCGGGATATTGCGAATATAAGATGAAAGCTTTATTGATCAAGGTGGGGTTCTGTGACGTCTTGGTCTGGTCGTTGGACACAAACGAAGTACGCGAAGTTGCAGCTATGGCGAACTTTTAATCTAAACAAAACCCAAAGTCTAAACGATGCCCTAAGGGCTGTATATATGGAGGAAGAGGGGGGAATTTCGTGGCCCTTGAGGGTGGGGTCCGAAACCAACCCTAACTCTTGTTTCCCCACACATACGGACTCTAAAAATAGCCTATACTTAAGTATTTCGAAATTACATGGGCCTGGCCCATTAATAAGGTGACGCAGCACCTAGAATAGCCTATGGACGAATATTATGAAGTGGCATCTTGTATATTTCGTCCAAGACTTCATGCACTCCTTATGGCGGCTTCAAAGTCCTGAAATCATCACTTGTAACTCCGTTCTTGATCCCCTTGCGCATGCCATCAACTCCATGCGTGTTCTTGCTCCAATGTTCATCCTTCTCCAAGCTAGGCCCTTCATTTGTAAGCAAAACAAATGTATCCAATTTAGGCAGCATCATAATCTCATGAACATTAGAATCATTACCAAGAAACGAAAGTGCCTGGTAATTTAATTGGCGTGCGCGAGCTCTAGTAATTGGTCCAGTATATGTAACAGTAGGGGCTGTGGGTGTAACAATGGTATTGATGTCCTCATCATCCTCCCCTTCTTGAAATGAAGTCGTCCTCGACGGAAGCTCATCTTCCTCACCCAAATAAGGCTTCAAATCTGCAATGTTAAAAGTGGGACTAACCCCAAAATCTGCAGGTAGCTCAAGTTTATATGCATTATCATTTATTTTCTCTAACACCTTAAAAGGACCATCAGCACGTGGCATTAGCTTTGATTTGCGTAGATTAGGAAATCTATGTTTACGCAAATGTAACCAAACAAGATCTCCAGGCGCAAACACAACATGTTTTCTACCCTTATCTCCAGCAAGTTTATATTTAGCATTCATACGCTCAATGTTTTCCTTAGTTAACTCATGCATTTTTAAAATCAATTCAGAACGTTCTTTAGCATCAAAATTAACCTTCTCTGAAGATGGAAGAGGCAACAAATCAATAGGTGCACGAGGTAGGAAACCATACACAATTTCAAAAGGGCACATCTTAGTAGTAGAATGCAATGAACGATTATAAGCAAATTCAATATGAGGCAAGCATTCTTCCCACATTTTCTTGTTATTCTTCAAAACAGCCCTAAGCATAGTAGACAATGTTCTATTGACTACTTCAGTTTGTCCATCAGTTTGGGGGTGACAAGTAGTACTAAAAAGCAGCTTAGTCCCCAACTTAGCCCATAAACATCTCCAAAAGTGGCTAAGAAATTTAGTATCACGATCTGAAACAATAGTATTTGGCACACCATGTAAGCGAATAATTTCACGAAAGAACAAATCAGCAACATTAACAGCATCATCGCTTTTATGACATGGTATAAAGTGTGCCATTTTCGAGAACCTATCCACGACAACAAATATGCTATCCCTCCCCTTCTTTGTTCAAGGTAAACCTAAAACAAAGTCCATAGATATATCCTCCCAAGGAACACTAGGTACGGGCAAAGGCATATATAAACCATGAGGATTGAGTCGTGACTTAGCTCTTTGACATGTAGTGCAGCGAGCAACAAAACGCTCAACATCCCGTCTCATCTTTGGCCAAAAGAAATGTGTAGAAAGTATATCCTCCATCTTCTTGACGCCAAAGTGTCCCATTAATCCTCCTCCATGCGCCTCCTGCAACAACAAAAGACGAACGGAGCTAGCTGGAATGCATAGCTTGTTAGCACGAAACACAAATCCATCGTTAAGAACGAACTTGTTCCAAGTTCTCCCTTCCTTACAATTCTGCAATACATCTTTAAATTCAGCATCATGAACATATTGATCTTTGATGGTCTCCAAACCAAATATTTTAAAGTCAAGTTGTGAAAGCATAGTATAACGACGAGACAAGGCATCAGCAATAACATTTTCTTTACCCTTCTTGTGTTTAATGACATAAGGGAAAGTCTCAATGAATTCAACCCATTTAGCATGTCTACGGTTCAGTTTTGCTTAACTTTTAATGTGTTTCAAAGATTCATGATCAGAATGTATAACAAATTCCTTGGGCCATAAATAATGTTGCCATGTTTCTAAGGTCCAAACAAGAGCATATAATTCTTTATGATAAGTAGAATAGTTCAGACTAGGCCCACTCAATTTTTCAGAAAAGCATGCAATAGGTTTGCCATCTTGTAATAACATACCTCCTAATCCAATTCCACTAGCATCACATTCAAGCTCAAAAGTCTTATTGAAATTAGGAAGTTGGAGTAAAGGAGCATGTGTCAACTTATCTTTCAATACCATGAAGGCTTCTTCCTGTGCGGTACCCCAAACAAAAGGCACATCCTTCTTTGTAAGCTCGTTGAGAGGTGCAGCAATGGTGCTGAAATCTCTCACAAAACGCCTATAGAAACCAGCGAGGCCAAGGAAACTCCTCACTTGTGTGACCGTTTTGGGCTGCGGCCAGCTCTCAATAGCTTCAATCTTGGCTTTATCAACTTCAATTCCCTGTGGAGTAACAACATAGCCAACAAAAGATACTCGGTCGGTGCAAATGGTGCACTTTCCAAGGTTTCCAAACAAACGTGCATCACGTAAAGCAATAAAAACAGCACGTAAATGTTCCAAATGTTCCTCCAAAGATTTGCTATAAATCAATATGTCATCAAAGTAAACTACCACAAATCGTCCAATGAAAGCACGTAAAACTTCGTTCATTAACCTCATGAAAGTACTAGGTGCATTAGTTAACCCAAAAGGCATGACTAACCACTCATATAATCCAAACTTAGTTTTAAATGGTGTTTTCCATTCATCTCCCAATTTCATACGAATTTGATGGTATCCACTACGCAAATCAACTTTGGAGAATATTGTAGAGCCACTCAATTCATCAAGCATATCATCTAACCTAGGAATAGGATGACGATAACGAATAGTAATATTATTAATGCCTCTACAATCAACGCACATACGCGACGTACCATCCTTTTTCGGCACTAAAATGATAGGAACAGCACAAGGACTAAGGGATTCGCGTATATAACCTTTGTCGAGCAGGTCTTGTACTTGACGCATAATCTCCTTCGTCTCCTCTGGATTGGTACGGTATGGTGCACGGTTGGGTAGCGAAGCACCGGGAATTAAGTCAATTTGATGCTCAATCCCTCGAATAGGTGGTAATCCCGGTGGCACGTCTTGTGGAAAGACGTCAGCGAACTCCTGCAAAATGTTAGTGACAGCAGGGGGCAAAGAGGAAGGCACGTCCTCGAATGAAAATAATGCCTCTTTGCACACAAAAGCATAGCAAACAAATTTGCTAAAATCTAGCTCATCAATATCAGATTTGGTGGCAAGTAAACATGCACTTTTCAATTTAATTTCAGAAACAACAGTAGATGGTTTATTATTAGGCTTCATTTGGTGCTCAAATTCTTTTGCCACAATTTGATTTTCACTCTTATTTGTCTCCTGTTTTGCTTTATTAGCTCTATTAATATCATCCTTCAAAATGGAATCAGGAGTCATAGGAAGCAAAGTAATATTTTTATCGTTATGAACAAGAGTATACTGATTGTTTCTACCATGGTGTACAGAATTTTTATCAAATTGCCATGGTCTACCAAGTAATAAGGAACATGCTTGCATAGGTACCACATCACAATCAACATAATCAGCATATGTAGAGATACTAAAATGCACACGAACAGTACGTGTTACCTTAATCTTGCCGCTGTTGTTGAACCATTGGATGTAGTAAGGATGTGGATGTGGTCTTGTGGTGAGAGATAGCTTCTCCACCATCTCCATGCTAGCCAAGTTATTGCAGCTCCCTCCATCTATGATCACGCGGACAGAACGTTCCTTCACAACTCCCTTTGTATGGAACAAATTATGCCTCTGATTTTGCTCAGCTTGTGTAACCTGCACACTCAAAACACGTTGAGCAACTAAACATCATACCTGTCAGCATCTTCAGGAGCCATGTATTGCGTCTCATGATCAGAATCGTCTCCACCGTGTTCGTCACGTGTAATAAGAGCCAAAGTCTCCTCATCAAAGTCACTAGCGGACTCATACCCACCATCCTCAGTAACAATCATCACACGCTTAGATGGGCATTCTCTCGCATAATGACCTCCACCCTTGCAACGTCGACAAATAATATCATGTGTTTGCCCTGTTGATGCCATGGATGAAGAAGAGCTCTTTGCAGGCCCAGAAGGTGTGCTCTTGGCAGATAGTGGTGATTGTGCCTACTTTATTGTATCACGGTTGGAGGTGGCAGCCGACGGAGGCGCCGGTGTAGCAGAACGTGTGGAAGTAGATGATGCACATGGTGTCCATGATGAAGGTCGACCTGCAGAAAAGTTAGTCCGCGCCAATGCCTGTCGATCCTGCACTTCACGTTCAGCTTTACAAGCAAGATGGAATAAACGAGTGATATTAGTATACTCCTTATACTCTAGAATCGTTTGAATCTCTCTATTTAATCCACCCATAAAACGTGCAAGCATAGCTTCATTGTCCTCAACAATACCACATCTAATCATGCCAGTTTGTAATTCCTGATAATATTCTTCTACAGAATTTTTCCCCTGTCTTAAGCGCTGCAATTTTTGAAGTAATTCACGTTGATAATATGGTGGAACCCAACGAGTACGCATAGCAGTTTTCGAAGCAGCCCAAGTAGCCGGAATAGGATATAATCTACAATGCTCAGACCACCAAACACATGCAAAACTAGTGAAAGCACAAACAGCAGCAGGAACACGTCTCTCCTCGGGATATTGTAAACATGTAAATCGTTGTTCAGTTTCTAACTCCCAAGTAAGATATATATCAGGAACATATCTACCCTCAAATGGTGGAATATTCAATTTTAGTTTAGGGAGATGGTCATGATCTCGTACCTGAGGGTGAGCCCTACCATTGCCATTATTTGCATGTGGACGACCTGGTGGTTGCTGTGCTAGTGGTGGCACGTAGTTCTGATTTTGATCAACCTCATCCTCATAATCTCCCACATAATCATCCTCCTCCACATCAGCAGTAGGAGCCACAGAAGTATCAACAGCAGCACCAGCGGTTTGGCCCGACTGAAGAGGGACACGTCTCGCTCGGCGGAGGGCTGTTTCCCGACGTGGAGGTAGTCGGTGTTGTTGCTGTTGTTGCAGAGGTGCGGCAGGAGCAGCCGGTGGTGGTGGTGGAAAACGTGAAAGCAATTCAACAAACTTGTTATCGAGCTTTGTTTCAAACGTCTTCTCCATGCCATCTATCTTCTCCATGGCCTCTTCAAATCTGTTTATCACATCTTGCACCTGTCCATTCATCATTTGCTTAAACGTATCATGAAGCTCCTTGTTCGTCAAGTTCTCCCAGTCAGTCTCGTCGGCTTGTGATCCTGGCATGGTTAGCAGCAATAGAAACACACAAGAATATGATCCTACAGACTACTAACAAGTGGTGGTGGTAGCGGGTGTCACAAATCCGTCAAGCAAATCTCCAATTCTTACCAGTTCTTACCCAGCAGCAGGCGGTGATCGG